>NC_046662.1:88837259-88842111 GCF_010883055.1 Belonocnema kinseyi
AATATAAGTTTTTCACCAAATTTGAATTAGTTAGAAATTCTGTTAATGAAACATTACGTTTAATGAGCATTCTGACTGAGATTGATAGAAAATGAAACTAATTTATAGTATACACTTTAGAAAAAAAATTTACTAATAGTTATGAAAATGAGGCGTGTAATTGATGTATTTCCAACTAGAATGGTCATCTAATTTGTATTATGTATTAATTTATTACTTATTTTCATATTCTTTATGTGAGAAAAAAATATAGCAAGCTCAAGGATGATTAGTATTATTTTAAACGCATTGATGTCTGAAGATATGATATCAAAACTGGTGGGGTGTCCTCTAGTCGACTGACAGGACACCAAGCCCGTTTCATTGTTAACTCAAATTATCACAATTTACAAATGTCTGCAAGTAGTAATAAATCCATTTTTAATGCCATATGAAAACACAAGAATTAATTTTTAAGGCAAGCAAAGTTCTAAATAAATTCATTGAAAGTAATTTAATATACTGGTGGCATCAATTTTTACTATACAAAAACAGAGAAATCACAATTTAAAGATTTTTCTATTTTAACTTTACAAACAAATTTATCAAATTTTCTAAAAGAAGGCACGACAAACATCAAATGGTGGCAATGTTAAAAAACTGTTAAAATGATAGTATATGTCACATGAAAACAATATAATCTTAATTGAAATGATCTTAAATAATTTCTGATTTGAAACCCATTGTACTATTAACTATAGCTTGAAATACATTGTGTAGTGTCTCTTGTTCTTTTAATAGTAAATATAGTGCAAAATGATTAATACAATTCTGAGATTGCACTTCGTTTCGAGCATATTTGCTTCAAATTATAACTAGCGATATGTAATTTATTTGTGACAGGTCATGGCTTTTCACGTAATTTAAAAATTAATTATATAATCGAAATGCGTTTGGATGAAACAGACAAACTAAGGAGTGTACTTTAATCTTATTTATAAGAATTGCAGGTTTTACGCTTCTTTTTATGATCAAGTCAAATATGTTCCACTTATTATACATTTTATCGTTCATGGCCACAAAATGATGCCAATGACCGTCCAGACAGTTTTGAAACTCGTGGACTTTAGAAATATATAATTATGATTTCAACACATATTCCTGAAAAATCATAAGAGTAGCTTTTATCAAGCTTCATTTTCATTTCTTTGGTGCGTTTAATCAACTCTTTAAACTCAATTAAAGCACCCCGAAATAGCTAGAAATAAAAGTTAACATTTTTCGCACTTTGGCCAAATTCAAATTTATGGACATCATATTTTTTTAATGCAATAAATATGATTTACACAAAACTTACAAATTTACAAAAATATTTAAGGGTGATTGTCAAATCGAAGGGAAACTTAAACGACTTAACTGGCAATCACATTATTATTAATAATTGAATGATAAGCTTAACAAGATGTTGGAAAACGATGATATTTGTCTGAGTGTTATAATAAATAATAATTAAAACAATGATCGAGATGTTAAAATGATTTACTTTAGCAATACAAAATTGTCGCATCACTTTTAAATGTATAAAATCTATGGTTCAGGCCACGTCAACCACAGACAGGTCACATTGCGGCAATTCACAGTTGTGTCAAATCACATTTGCACCAATTCACATTGCGGCAAATCAACTTTCGACTTTTTAAAAATATTTCAATAACAAAAATTGTTGATCGAATTAAGAACTTTTATTGTTATTGGATAGCTGAACAGCTTCAGTGCTGAGCCAGGCCAGACCGAACTTAAATTTTGTTGTTTTAGGCTAGCTGAACAGCGCCAAACCTGGACCAGATTAGAATTTCAATGTGACAAGAAAGAAATTCTTGTATTGGCCGTGTTAATTTCTCTCGGAATTTCTTATTTTCTTTCATTTTAGATATCCGGCAACTTTTTTTTAAACATGTCAAGGAAAAAATTGCTGATTGATATTAGAAATTGTTCATTGTTTGGATCAGCACTATTCCTGGGCCAGATCAGACCTTCCAGACTCGACGGTCTAGACAAAGTCAGAATCGGGAAAGACTAGTGCCAAACCTGGGCTAGATCAGATCTAGACCGTCTGCATAAAGCCAGACCTGCGGGATCTGACACCAGACTGTCATTCAAACTTTCAACACGGATTAGGATCTAGAGATGAGTACAAGTCGATTATTGAGCATAGCGCCGACAATCCACGAAAGGTCCCAAATACAAATTAATGTAATTTCATGAAAATTATTCCTTGAACATTCCTTACGAGGTGACTGAACTTCAATTGACTAAAAGTTAATAACAAGTACATAATTTTTCAATTTTTTCGGAAATCAAGGTTTTGCCATTTAAACTCCCATGTTAAATTCAGAACACGGAGGGCCGATTAATGTTAAACAATTCAAAAAATATGGAATTTCTTTCTCCAGAAAACGAACAAATAAAGGGGGGGGGTGATCACCCACTCGCATGAATTTGCACCATCCTAGTTTCTACAATAATAAATATTTTTCACTGCAATTTTCGGAATTGGCAAGGAGCATTCAACGGAGGTAAATAGCCTATTTTATATTGCATAATTAAAAAGAAACGATATAGTCAGTAAAATATAAATTAAGTTTTTTCCAATTATTCAATCCGAAAATAGTCTGGTTATCTCCATTTAAGTATGTTATTAAGATTTTTGCAAACGGAGCTTGAGAGAAATACTATAAGAAAAATTTTTTTTTATTAAATACAGAAAGTGAAACGATTTAAAAAACTTTTAAATAGTTTTTTTTGGTGGGACTATTATCCTTTTATTTCTTATTTTCTTAATCTAAAAGCGTTTAAAAGTCTCCTAAAAAGATTTAAATTTACATTTTGGAAGGAAGTTTTAGAGAATATATACTTAAAAAAGTCAAATTGTGTAATAAAATTGCACAAGAAGGCCTAAAAAGAAGTATGTTTCTAAAAGTCGGTTTTGTTTAAAAAAAATATACTCCAGAAAGTGAACTTGTGTAACATAATTAGAAAAAAGAAGTTAAAATAAGATAAGTATAAATACTTCTTCCAAGTCTTCTTGTGCAATTTTGTTACCTAATTTAACTTTTTAAGTTTATTTTTTTTTTAATTTTCTTTCAAAATTTAATAACCAGAGACATTAAGTGATTAAGTCATACACTTTGATGATGTTCTCTATAGTTCTGTTCTTTGTGCCGTGATCAAAAGTTCGGCTCTTGGTCAGCTCTACAAAATGTATAATTTAACATTTCTAATCTTATTTGGTTCTATAAGCTTTGTATGCCAATTAACTTCTATGGCTAGCTGAAGTAGAGCGTAGGGTGGGATTGGTTGCTAGCAAAATCAAAGGGCTCCAAACAAAGACCGGTTTTCGAATGAAGGTCACTGGTTCAACAGTAGTATTCAGATTATATTCGCTCTGAGCGCCACCCACATAATTGAAGAAACTAAGAATAGATTCCCTAATGCCTAATATGGCCAAAAATTCCAGCACAGAAAAAACTAAAGTTAAATTTTCTTGCATGTAAAATTTCCCGCTGTTAAAGTTTACGTACTATTTAGCGAAAGTTTATCCTACGATGGAATAGAAGCTGTCGTTTGCTACATCCTTAGGAACAATGGGAAAACGGCAACGTACTACTATGAGTGAATTCAAGCCATATATCTGGACACCAGATTTAAAACAACTTTTCGCTTACTTAATTACTAGTTTAAAGATAATTTGACTTATCGTGAGTGAATTAAAACGTGTTTTTCGTTGATAAAAATAATGAAATGGACAGAACAGCCTTCGTTTGTTTTCGAAAAAAACAAAAAATATGAATCTAATTAATTTTAAGGTTGAAGCATTAATAAGATTTCTAATATGATAAATAAGTTGAAAGTTCAATTTATTTCAGCATGAAATTAAGTTAAAATATTAATAATTAAAAATCCATCCTAACATACAATTATGTTTTCAATTTTATTTAAAAAATTGGCTTCATGAATAAAACGTCAGGATGGAAATTCTTATCTCATAACTTGTAAACTATGGTTAAGAGTATAGAGAATATCGACGGCTCCACTACAGAGTGCTTTAGTTCTGGTTCTGTCCGTATACCACTCCAAGGTTTTCTTGCTCGTATACAGTTCTAAGTGACTTTTAACCAATTTTTCAGGAAAACCAATTACATTTTAAAATATTGTTAAAATTCAGAAATACGGTACAAAATAGGGAAAACGGTATTTTTAAATAGCTTAAATTTTTACTTCAATACTTTTAACAAACATTTGCCAAAAAACTTGTTTATATTATTTAAAATGTTATAATTTAGTAATGATGTTTCCCTAGTTCAATCATTTTGATTATTATTTGAAGTAATCAATAGAATAAACACTATATTTGTCCAAAAGTTGCATTCCAAGTGATGAGAAAGCTTTTTTATTTAAATATTTACAGATTTTCAAATGTTTTATATATTTAATAGGCTGCGACTATTTCGCCATGCATGTGTGTCCAAATAGCCGACGGTAGGATGGTAGCTTATTTTGACATACAAGTATGGCGAAATAGCCGACGATAGCTTATTCCGACATATAATTATGGCCAAATAAGGACGGTATTTTATTTTCCCATGAATTTTACTTGACACTTTACCCAGGCTTAGGACTGGCAGCAAAATGTACAAACAAAAATTTTTTATGCAGGCGTGTTTAAAAATTAAAAGTTGACAACTAATTATAACGAAGGGAAAACTGTAACGACACATACAGTCTGTCAAGTTAAAGCGTGGGTGGCTTTACTCGCAGTCGGTAAGGTGTATCGACATGATTTTGGTGTCAAAATATTAAGAAGAGCTCCCTC
>NC_046662.1:88842211-88844857 GCF_010883055.1 Belonocnema kinseyi
GAGCTCTTCTTAATATTTTGACACCAAAATCATGTCGATACACCTTACCGACTGCGAGTAAAGCCACCCACGCTTTAACTTGACAGACTGTATAAACACAAATTTACAATCACGTAGGTCGAAGGAAAAACTAAAGCCACACACAATCACAAATTAGAAGGAAGGAAAAACTAAAATTACATATACAAACACAACTTGATAACCACGCAGAAGGAAGGAAACCCTGGAACGACACACATAAACACAAATTGACAATTACTTAGAAGGAACGAAAAACCGAAACTAGTGAAGTCAACTAGCGAAAATTTTCCTCCCGCCTTCCACTGTCGAACGACGAGAAGCGGAGAAGATAGTAGCATTCAAGGGGAAGGCACTACCCGTTGTGTTTTTCTGGCCGATCCGCAACTCGACCCAAGCCGTTTATTTCATCCTTTCGGAATATATGCAGGAGAGGGTGACAGTTAAAATAAGGAGAGTAAGTTATTTATTATTATATGGTAGATTATAATGAACAAATTAATAATTGAAAAGGCAATTGTAATTGCACCAGCGAAACATGAGAATGAAAGGCGCGTTAACCTCGAAATCTCAAGGCATGGTTCTGAGGTGGTTCTGACCACTGCTGTTAGTTAGCGCAAAAATCGAATGTACGAAATTTATATTTCATTATACTTTGCTATTATAGCTGCGAATCAAACTTTTCAATTTTAAGAAAATAAAAATAAATTTTCAGGTCCGAATTCATTTCAGTGCATGCAACTTCAAATCACAGAATCATTCGCCTCTTCAATTGGTTGCTGAATTTAAATATCTCAATTAAGTTAAAAGTTATAGTTGTTTCAAAAAGCATTTGTAATTATTTTTAAAAAAACTTCAAAACTCCAATACTGACTTCACAAATTTTTTTTTTCTTAAATCGGGAAAACACGTGCTTCTTCATTTTCTCTAAAACACGATATATTTTGTCGTTACGAGATTCTACGATTTGAAGTTCATATCTGGCCTCTGGAAAAAAAAGTTTTCTATAATTTTTAGAATTGAAATGATATTAACATTCAAGTCTTATGAAAGAAGTAAGTTTATAAAGCTTATGAAAAATAATTATTTTACCAATATTAGTCTATAGAAATTGTTTATAATAATTCTGTTGAGTATTATTAGAATTATTTCTATTCTATGAGTGCGGATTAGGGGTTTTAAGATTTTTTTGTTTCGAATTTTCATTTGTTCGAATCCACAAAAAAAGAAATCCATTCTATTTGCTTGAAAGAAAAATTATTTTTAAAGGTGGTGTAAGACCTATGCAGTTTAACAAAAAAAATACGTTTTTTTAATTTAATTCAAAATCGTTAATATTACTTTAATTGAACTGAAACGCAATATTTCTCTTTGCAATCAGCCATGGAATACAGATGAATAATCACTTTTCAAAATACACTCCCATAAATCTGTTTTCAGAGTTACAAAAACCCCATGAGTGAAAAATGGGGTTCGCGAGATTTTTGTGTTAATTATGATTGTTTTGCGTTTTTTTTAAATGCAAATTGTTTCTAGCAGATAAAATGCCACTGTATGCTGATTACTTAATACTTAAAGTAATTGTTTTTAGCAATTTTCTCTTAGAATATTATTAGAAAATTTGAGTTTTTTCTACAATTTTCCACTTCCTGTCAAATTTTCAATTAATGTGAGTTAAATTATAAATCAAAGTTGGTAAATTAATTGTTTAAGCAATTTATTATTATTATTATTAATATTATTGTCCTTTTTTACGTGAATTATTTTTGCTCTTTTTATAATGCTTAAAAAAATTAATTTTAACAAACAAGCTCTCTTACACAAGAGGCAAAAAAAAGAGGCAAGTCGCAAAAGAAAATTTTGGAATTGAAAATATTTTATCAGCCCCCCCCCACTGGAAAAAAATATTTTAAATGTTTTTTCTTCTAATGTTAATTTATTATTTGTTCCTAACTAAATAGGCGAAGGAGAGTTAAACATTTCAGAAAAATCCGCAACTTTCTAACATTAAGCAAAGATTATTATTAATAGTATATTATATATTATAATAATATTATATTTATAGATAACCTTAGGCGACCCATGTTGTATATATGGTAAAAAACTTATGTGGCTTACTGGTCAGAAATATCATTTATTTAAAGTCCAGCTTAATTTGTGATTTAGAAAGGGAAAAAATAATAATTCAAAAGCCTTGGTTAATCAAATATAAATTCAGCTTTTGAATTTAATGAAAATATACTATTATTTTCAAAATATACGCATTTTTATTTTATATAAACCTTAAATTGCAAATTGGGTAATTTTTGATATCCACGTGCAATTTATAATAATTATCTATTTTAATTTCAATAATTGTTAATTATACCCGGTTTGAATCGCGCGTCAACAGCGACCAATAAGTACCGCTGTGCCAGGCAAGCGCAGTAGCTCAACATGCCAAAATTGGTATCACTGACTTGTATGTCGAAATAAGCTACCGACGGCTGTTTCGACATACATGTATGGCGAAATAACCACTCCGTATTTAGTACGTACGAAACCTTCATTATTGAAGAGGTTGCAAAATTTAATTTTAAATACACCAAACTCTCACTTTCAGTCAAGTGTTGGAGGTTGCCTTTAAAT
>NC_046662.1:88844957-88858569 GCF_010883055.1 Belonocnema kinseyi
TGTTGTAACCGCTCTCGCTTTACTCCTCTGAGAAACAGCGCGAGCGAGCAGTTCTAGGAAGGCTAAGAACGAGGTGACTAAAAGCGAGAGTTTGCTGTATCATGGGTTATGCCTAAAACCTAAATCTTCGCTTATTCCACTCTGCTTTCAATCATTATTTTGTAGGGTAAAAGTCCAAATTACTGCGGTGGCTTGGTTTAAGCTCACTTTAATTCAATTTTTCACCTATTTTATGTTGACATATTATTTGTCTTCTATTTTAACCTAAATAATGTTATGAGTATTAAAAAAAATGGCAGCTACGAGAACCTAACATAACGTATTAAAAATGTAAAAAATTAAAAAAAGAATATATTGTAGCTATTACACAGAGAAAAATATATCGCACAATGATATCGGAAAAGCTCACTGAGAAAACTATATCGCATGAATTACAATATATAGCGTAATTCCTGTACAGGGTGATTTTTTTAACTTGAAACTTTCAAATATCTCGAAAATAGGCACTCTTCAAAAAAAGGTTTTGAATCAAAATTTAATTACTCTGAGTACATACACTAATGTTAAAATCGGTTCCCCCACACCGCCCTTTTCGGAGTGGGGGTGGGGGCAAGTTCGAAGTCTTAAATGGGAACCCCTATTTTTTATTGCATATCCGGATTCTTTGGATAAAAATGCGTCTGATTTGTTTAAAACATTTTTCTCGTTTCGCGATAGATTGCGCTGCAATCGAGGAAATTCAATTTTTCTTCATTTTACTGTTCTTGAGCATGCACGCTTACGATTCTGCAGTACATAAACAATAAAAAATACACCATTTTCATTGTGACATGACTGACCACAGAAAAAAAGAATTTTTCAAATCGCTACAGAATCGTTGAACGAGTGCAATAAAAACTCGTACATAAAAAATATATTGCGACGAACATAAGAACCTCCTACTTTTTGAAGTCGACTAATAATAAGGGCAATAGAGCTTCGGATCTCTTTAGTAATTCTTATTTTGAAAAACATGCCAAAATGTATGTCCGTTCTTGAGAAATAATTATTAATTAATACGTTTACATTAACAGTGTTTCCTGAATATTCCTAAATTTTAACTCTGGCATTACGAAACATTACGAAAGTGTTTACTTTTTTCTTCCCTCAAATACAGTAAATTAGAAAAAAATATATTTAAGACAAAACTCATTTTAGTTAGATCAGAGATTATTCCGAATGTTACTTTACAATGGAGTATGTAAACATACGACAAAAAATTGAAGTGGTTCTGGTGTATGGAGAAGCTGGAAGAAATCTTGATAATGCTGTCAATCTCTACGCTCAGCGTTTTCCAAATAGAATTGTCATGTCCTTCGTGTTATCGTACTATTATAAAATTTACTACCGATGGAAGTGTTCAAATTAAGAAAAAGACCCGTGCAACAACAGTCACTGGAGAAAATAATGAAATTGCTGTATTAGCTGCAGTGGCCAATAATCCTCACGTTAGTACACAAAAAAAGTGTTCCTGCTTCCGGAATGTGTCAGAGCAGGGTTTGGAAAATTTTCAAACGTAATAAATTTTATCCGTATCATGTCTCTTTACATCAAGAACTTCATGGCGTTGATTTCCAAAATCGGGTAGCTTTTTGTCAGTGGGCATGTGAACAAATACAATAAAATCCCAACTTTTTTCGTTATTTAATATTCTTTGACAAGTCGTCATTTTAGAACCATGGAATAGTTAATTGACACAACATGCACTATTGGAGTATTGAAAATCCGCAGTGGCTTCGTGAAGTCGAACACCAGCGTCCATGGACTGTCCACGTATGGTGTGGAATAACTGGCATCAAACTCATCGGTCCCCAGATTATCGAAAGCAGCTTAAATGGTCTAAAATATCAAGATATTTTGGAAAATGAAATGCCAATATCGCTTGAAGAGTTGAGCTTAGAAGTACGGCACAACATGTGGTTTCAACATGATGGCTGTCCGGCGCACTATTCAGCGGTAGCACGAGATGTTCTTGATGGTGATTTCAATGGTCGCTGGATTGGTAGAGGCGGTCCGATAAATTGGCCTGAAAGATCGCCAGATCTTACTTCACCAGATTTCTTTTTGTAGGGCTATCTGAAAGACAAAGTGTACAGAGAAAAACCAACAACACGTGAGAATATGATGGACCGAATTACAAGTGCATGTGTTAAAATTCAAGAAGATACACTTCTCCGTTGTGTAAATTAATATGAATTACGGATTAATAAGTGCATTGAAGCCGAAGGTCATCATTTTGAGCACTCACTTTAAATAAAAGATGATTCCCTGAGTACCTCGAATCTTGAGAGACGAGGGGACTCACGTTAATCAAGCACCCCGAAGAGAACAGAAAACTGCTACGTCCACGACATTGTTCCTGGGTAACGCTAAAAGTATTAGTTTGTTTTAAGGCTAATTTCGAGTATTACAGAATCGTAAGCATGCATTATCAGTAACAGTAAAATAAAGAAAAATTGAATTTCGTCGATTACAGCGCCATCTATCGTGAAACGAGAAAAATGTTTTGGACAAATCATAATCAAATTTAAACCAAAGAATCCGAATATACCATAAAAAATAGGGGTTCCCATTTAAGATTTCAAACTTGCCCCCACCCCCAAGGGGCGGTATGAGGGAACCGATTTTAACATCAGTGTATGTACTCCTCAGAGTGATTAAATTTTGATTCACAACATTTTTTCATAGAGTGCCTATTTTTCGAGATATTTGAAAGTTTAAAGTTTAAAAAAATCACCCTGTATATCGTAATTATAGCATTATAATAGCGCAAAATCGTAATATCGTTCATTGCTAGTTTTTAAATTATATACCGCATAATTGTGCAATCTATAAAGTAAGAATTTAAGTTTATTAGCTATCACATTGTATTTCTTCTTTTGTGATCTTGCGAGGGTTCGAGTAGTGACCAAGCGATCACAGAAAAAATTGAAGATAAGGTTTACATTGATTCCAGGTGAAAGATTCACCGTAACAAAAATTAACCTTGCCAGATAAACTTTACATGAATCGAAGATAATTTCCGATTTTTAATTTTGTCTGGATAATCTTTTGTCTTTTAATCGCTCCATTTTTATTCAAGGTGTAGCGACAATTGCGACGCCAACGCTATCCAGCGTCGTTTAAATTCATTAAATTGGAGAGAAATGGGGATTACCATCTATCAGTTACTTTTTGCGTTCGTGCTAATTATAGTAATAGTTACTCTTATTTTTTTATATCTTTTTTTTTTGTTTATTTGCAAACAGCATCAAGTTTTCAATTATTTTTGCTTTTTCTTAATGCAATTCAATGAAAAAGTCAGACCTAATTTTTGTGGCGCCATCTGTTTGATTAGTTAAACTGACATTTCCCCTCCAGATCGTAAGAAAACTACTACTACATACACATACACGGTCGAGCCAGGAGGCTGATTGCAATAAAGCACAATATGATAACGTTCAAGCAGGTTCCGGAGGTTTTTAGGATATTATAATGCACTAGCATCGCTTGTCCACTACTAAAACCCTCGTATATATAATATAATAAAATAATAATATAACGTAAAATCTTGCAGTGTACGATATCACGATTTTTCGCTATTATAATGTCATAATTACGATACATAGCGCAGAAATTACGGTATATGTTGCAATTAACGCGATATCCTTTTCTCCGTGTACTGCGGTCGAAAAAAAACCGTATACGTACTACTGAGAAATAAAGTACCTATTACTGCAGATTTAAATTTTATTTACAGTCCAGCATATAAGTCATAAATAAAGTTTTCCATCAGCCGTCAGTTTCATCCGCATTGAAAACTCTGGATCTAACTGTGTACAACATATTTTTTAATTCCAAATATTCTTTTGATTCAGCAAACCATGATCGTATGCCAATCTCAGTAAATTTTGCATGTCTCAAATTAACATTCTTGCGAAAATATTAGAGTGTCGTTTTAGAAATCCATGAAACCAATGACGACCGGATAAATTATAATTTAGCCTTTTTAAATTTATTATAAGCAATTGAACATTTTGTAGTAACTGTTGTTTGGTGATTTTAAACCTACCAAGTTGAGTTTTCAACTACATATGGCCAAAAAGGCGGAAAAGGAAACCACTGGCAACAAAATTTTTCTTTGAATTTCGCGAGTTTTTAAAAAAATAATTTTGAGGTTATACACCTCCCATAATCAAGCAACATAAATGTCAACACGTGACTCGTTGTTTCTTCTAAGAATTGAAGATTGCTCCTTCGTGTCTTCTTGGTAGGTGAAAATGGAGAAAAATACAACGCGGAACAAAATGTACGTTGTATTCATCGACTGTTATTTTCTTCGTGCTATTAGCTCTTTTCAGATAGAATTTGGTGTATACAAAGTAACTGAACAATATATTCGAAGAATAAAATTTTATCGCCATTTTCAATGTAAATAAAAATAGTTCGCTTTTTTTAATGTAACGTAACAGTCCAAGAGTACTTTCAGTTAATTTTACAAAAAGTATGAAAAATCAGCAATGTTTTTTATTTGCATCAGTGTTTTAAGCCAAGAACAATCTGTAACGTAACAGTCTTTTTTCCTTGATAATCAAAATATCATGACTATGATTTATTAACCTCAAAAATATTTTAATTGTTCATCGCTGCAGTCATTCCTGCTTTAGAAAGCGAATTCGGTTTCAAAATCTACTGGTATTAATTTGAAACTTCTCATGGAAAGGATTGCATCGATGGTATTGGTGCAACTGCCAAGATGATAGTGAGAAAGCATATTCTGTCTCGCAAATGTATTACAACTTGTGCTTCAGATTTTGTTACTGCATTCAATGTAACCGCGTCTAAGATCGCTATCGAAGAAGTAACCGAGAGTGACTTTCTTGACTTAAATTGCATTTTGAACGCACCTGCTATTTTCAACAGTGCAAAAAATATCCATGACATAGCATCGGCTCATCAGTTTCAAGTAATTGATAGAACAATTCTCACCTAATTTTAACCTTGTATCTCAATTTCAACGAATTTAATGAGTGCACTAAATATTTGAAGATTTGTTTCTACTTTCGAATTTCATATCAGACCCATGTAGAAATAATTCCTGGCACACTGGAATTATTCTAGCACCAGTACTGGATTATTCGTGGCTGTTTAAAAACTAATTAATAAAAGATAACAAATTACATTTATTGCAGTGCTCAAAACAAAGGAAATAGAAGAAATAAAGTTGCCTGTGTTGTCAGTGCTGTCTCATAGTGCAGATTTGTTATTTTAATTTATCACTAAGTATCGATTGATCTGATGCATTATACATTGTTTATTGGGAAACTATTGAATGAAAGACAAAGCTAATATAAAAAATTATCGCTGAATAAAGACACCTTATCGTTAGGGTTTCTAGGAAAGTAATTTTCCTTTTCGTATGACATGTATCCAGTACTCATGCACATTAAAGTGACACATTTCCTAACCTAAAATATTATGCAGTGCTACCAATCGCAATCAACTTTCACCATGCAATGCAATTTCAAAACTGCTACCAAAAAAGTTGGCAACAATAACCGGAACCAGATTGCAAGAATCAGATGTTCGTCATGCCGTAAGGGCGTTGGAATCAAGACCCAACCTCAAAACTGGATTTTCTCATTTTACTCCATAAATAATAGTATTACATATTTTCTAGATAATAAGGGCTTAATCCTCTTTTCAATTAATTCTTTGTTCGGAGTAGAACATTGGCTAATTCCAATAGTTTTTGTATAAGGTGTTTTTTTTTTATTCTAACCCCAGCATTTGAAAAAAATGTCTTACATAAAAGCTATTAAAATTAAACAATTTTTTCACTCCGAATAAAAATTTGAATCAATGCAGGAATAGGCCCTAATGATTTAAAAAATATGTGATTCTAGTATGTATGGAGTCAAATGAGAATTCAATTTCGAGGTTGGCTTCTGATTCCAAAACATTTACAATAATTGACATTTTCTTTTCTATCAATAATATTTGGAAACATTCTGCCAAAAAAGCACATACGATCTATATTCCATTTTTCTTACAGAAATCTGGAATTTGTTAATATTCTCAATGTAGCTGATAGTGCCTTTATGTCAGGACTGATTTAATTATAAAAATTAGTATTAAACGTGCAATCTAAGTCGCATCTAGATCTACTAGTTTTTACTAGATTCATTAGAACGCATCAGTACCGCTGGTATAGATAGCGGCTAGTCGATTGGAGCGTTACATTTGCGCACTGCCCCAGCATATTTTCTCGAGGTAGTGCCAGTATAGACTCGTGGCGGTCTAGCCTGGAACAGTATAGCGCCATGAATTATTTCCACACGGGGATATTCGGATGTATAATCGAATGTATTATTACTATATGTATTGTTACCTAAATGTATAATCGTAAGACACCTTAACCAATTTTATTCGTTGCGAAATTGAACGATTAAAACATTTTTAATACTTACGTTTACTTTTTGTGTCAAAGCCCATCACACAGGTAACATAACAGTCTTTTTGTGTAACGTAACAGTCCAAACATTTTTGCTGTAAAAAAAAAGAAAAAACAATATTTTGTCTAATTGATATTTAATTCAATGTTTTTGTTAGAAAACTTGAAAATTATGTACTAGACGTTATGAATAGTCTGCCAAAAGAGCAGACTTTTTCAATGTAAAGAAACTTAAAAACCTACTGCCAAAAGTATGTAACGTAACAGTCAGTGTTTAAACATTTATTACTCCTGAATAACAAGGGATACAGAAATTACTATGGCTATAAAAAATATTGCGTAAAAGGTATTCTTTTAGTGACATGCATATGAAATATCCAAAATATCGAATTCTATGTGTTTCCAAAAATTTCATGTCAAAATATGCGATTGAATGTAACGTAACAGTCCGCGTTTTTGGCCATATATGATCGAATTTTAAAACATAACAGATTAAACTGCAACGAAAGACTATTAAATTTTCTGTGAAAATAAACGAATTTTCTATCCAAATCGATGAATTTTCAACCGAACAGTTACAAATTCAACCAAACAGTTGAATTTCCAAGATAAAAAAGTGCATTTTTTAGAAAACCGTTGTCTTTTAAATCAAAAAAGATAAAGTTTTAACGAAAATACTATTATTCAATGAAGAAACGTAGATTTTCAACTTATAGTGGATGGTTTTTTTTTAACGAAACAGTTGCGTTTACAACCATATAGTTGAATTTAAATCAAAACAGACGAGTTTTCCATCAAATATTTTAATTTTTAACGTACAAAGATAAATTTTTAAGTAAATGTTTAACTTTTTGATCAAACAAGATTGAACTTCAACTAATAACAATTGTTAAATATTTAATCAAATGGTTTAATTATTAAATAAACAGTTAAATTTTCAGCCGACAGAAATGAATTCTCAAACAAAAATGTAATAGTGGTATTTTTAATAAAAAAGAATGACAGTTCTAACAAAATAAATCAATTTTTTAACCAAAAAGAGGATCTTTCAACCAAGAAGATTAATTTTCCGCTTAAAAAAATTGTTGAGCAGACTATATGAATACAAAAAAAACTAGTTTAATTTTAAATTAGGAAATATCAAGTTTCAAGCAAAAAAGACTAAAGTTGAATTTTCCACACCAAAATATGAATTTTCAACCTAGAAGAACAAATTTTCAACAAAAGAGTTGCATTTTCAACCAAAAAGATGACTTTTCAACATGTAGGAATTTCAACCAAATCATAAAATTTGTAACTAAAAATATAATCGTTAGCAGGAAGCAACTGCAAAAAAAGGAAATGGAAATACTAGGCATTTTCAAAATCTTCTAATTCTTCTCTGACCAACTTTTACTTTCCCCCTTATAATATTTCATAAACGACTTTATCCTTTGTACCCTCACGGTCTCGAGATCCACTACTCCTTCTTCAAAGTTCGCCATTCTTAGACACTTGTCCATGAAATAATAAAAGCCCCGATGACATAACGCAACCCTTGCCAAACAACATGCTGTAATATCGAAAAAGTCACTCAGTTTCCTATTAACCCTTACACTCGCTTTGCTACCTGTATGTATTGTTTTTATAGCTGTGAGCTGTTTTAAGCTAAATATTAGATCCGTACATGATCTTCCTGGAATAAATCCACTTTAGACTTCCCATATATTTTCTTTCGTTATTTTAATTATCCTACGAATAAGTATTTTTTCATATGTTTTACTCATGGTACTTAATAGGCTAGAACATCTTTAATTATTGTGGTTGCTTTTATCTCCCTTTCCTTTGTAAATTGGTAAGATAATCGCTTATTTTCCAGTCATCTGGAACTTCTCCCATCTCGATACATAAATTTATCAATTTGCACAACTAGTGAGGTATGCAGTCGCCGCCGTATTTAGGCATTGCAGCGTTAATTCTGTCTACACCAAGAGTCTTGCCATTTTTTAGCTTCCTAATTATATACTTAACCTCAGAGGCACAGGCTCTCTTTATTGGGTTTTCTAACGTATCGTGCTTTATATCGTAGTTGTCGTGCCCTATCTTTTCGCCTCCCAATAGTTCATTAAAAGAGTCTCTCAAAGCGTCTAGTATTCCGTCTGTACCATATAGAATTTTTGCAGCATTACTTTTACCTCTGTTCATATTAATCAACGCCCATTTATAAAACTTTTTATTGCATCCTTCGAAATCGTTTTGCATTTTCTTCTTTTTCTTGTTTTTATTTTATCCTTAATTTTCTTGGGTAGTAGTTTTACTTTTCTCTATTTGTGTCTGTACTCATTTTCAAGTCTGTTTCTTTCCTCATCGTTAAGGCCTGTGATTTCCAACTTTCTGCGATACCCCTCTTTCTTTTCTTGAGCGGCTGCTTCAATTTCATTATTCCACTCTTGCTACAACCTACAACTGCAGTACAACCCACTTCAGCCGTACTCCTAACCATGACATCGCGGATCATAGTCGATGCGCCCTATATATCTTTATCGTTTATTAGCGCCTTCTAAGTTGCCTCATCCATATTTTCGTTTATTATATTTAGAAAATCTATTCACACTTCCGGTTTCTGTACACTGTTAACCTTGACTCACGTTTCGTTTCTTTTTGGTTCTCTTTCTTCGCGATTTCTGACCTAAGTTTATTTTGAAGACTAGAAGGTAGTGATACGAATTTAATTCAAAGCTCCTCATGGCTCTGGTATATTTTACTAGTTCTCTTCGCCTTTCATCTGCAATAACGAAGTCAATTATACTGTAGCTATCTTCTCTAAACCAGGTGTACATGTGGATCATTTTATATCTAAAGCAAGAATTTTTTATAACTAATCTTTCTGTTATTATTTGTTCTTGCACTCCCAAAATTACCTAGCACCCTTTCTTTACTCTGACTTTTGATGCCAACCCATCTATTCATATAGCTTAGTCGAATGATTCTTTCACCATGATCGCAAGAACTTATAGTATCATATAAAGTGTCCCAGAAGGCTTATTTTACTTCACTCTCGCCACTATTTACTGGGTCGTAGCACGCTATGATAAATCATCTTCTAATTCCCACTTTAATTTTAACCCATAACAATCTCAGGGATACCATCTATTATCACTGAGATGCTGACTTACTCCCTCATTCATAATCAAACCGACCCCTTGACTACCATGTTATTCATTATCTGCTTCTGACCATAATTCAAGACCGTCTTTCAACTCTTCATTTTCTATATTTCTAAATTCGCATCCCTTATTCTCTGTTTCAGACACACATAAAATATCTAGTTTTCTTGCTAGCATGGTTTTTCATTATTCTCTTGATTTAAGATCATTCACCCCTCGAGAATTCTAAGCATCCAATCTTCATTCAGCAACTAAAACTTAACCTTTACCTTTACCGTGTGTAAAATCCGGGTATGCCTTTCGTAAATCAAAGTCTCAGTCCACTCGAGGGCTATTTTATTCCTTGTATTATTTATTGTTTAAATTGTACGCCTAGCTACCGCCTTTACACGAGAAATGTATTTTGCGTGTCGAAATCATGTCCAAATTAAGTAGTTAGTCGTCGTAGTGTGGAGAGTCTAGTTATAACGTCGATCCCAACAAACTTCGGTTAATGGAGGGAGTTTAGGGGCAGAACAGAAACCGAAAGGCATAGTTGGCTGGTGTTGTATACAGTATGTATACAAAAATAGACGAAAGGATAAAATGAATATCGTCATTTAATCTATTATATAAAAAGAGTACGCATCTCCCCCCGCCTCCTCCCGACAAGCAAAATAGTTCAATTTTCAACGATATCGTCCAAATCGAGATCAGAATTGCAACATCGCTTAAAGTTTAAAATCTTAAATTTCATTTCACCTCAAATTTAAAAGTATGTAAGTACCCATTTTTGGAAAAACTGTCTCAATTATTCCACCTCAATTCCGACTTTGATTTTCAGAATTCTTCGCAATTTGAAAGTGGCACTTGGAGTTTCGCGTTTCATCGTTTTTGATTGAAAATTAATTAATTTGTGATTAGTTTTTATAACAAATATTTAATTTATACGTATATGGAAATATAATGTGTAAACTGACTTAAAATTTTTCAATTTGTTACACTTTGGTGTTTGGTTACACTTTCGACCGTTAAAAATATCTAGATTATTCATTTTCAATTTCCGTTTTACCAGAATTTAATTGAATTTTCAAGCCAAATAAAAGATCAATTTTCAACTTAAAGAACGACTTTAATCAAATTATTAAATTTGTGCCCAAACAATGGAACGTAAATCAACTCCCACTTTCACAGAGTTGTAACATAACCTCGAGAAGTCAGGTGAAAGTGTTTTTCACTTGTTCTTTCGTTCAGTCTTGGTTCAAGGACGAAAATACTCATACTTACTCTCGATTTCTAGCCAGAGTGGAAAGGAGAAAGTATACTCGGTCAAGACATGTGGGTCAAGACATCACTACCTACTCAGACGCCTTACTGACCTTAAAAGCAGGTCAATATTGCTCCTTCAATATTTGAAATTTTAAACCACAGGGGCTTACTCTTTCATCTTCACACTCGCTCTTTATTGGTTTTTAATTTTTTAAAATTGGAAATTCGTTATCAGATCATTATTTGTTTCCTAATTCTTAACGAAAAGCATTCCATTAGATACGATAATGACATGCCATTATACTATAATTAGAATTCGGAGTTCAAAGCGGAAAAATAGTATCAAGAACAAGTTGAGAACATCCACAATATCATGATATGTTCAACTAGATATCGATGTATCCAAGTGACAAAGTTCTATGTCGAAGGGACGAAATTAAAAGGTGCTAACTCATGAAGAGCAAATTAAAAGGTGACAACTCGTGTGGCGAACTGTCGAAGCTTCAAAATATTGTAGACACCAGCGCCTTCAACTTTGTAGCACCTTTTCATTTCATTTTTCCGAGTTGGAACCTTGGGATTTCATACGTTCATATGTTTATTTTGCATAAAACGAATTTATATACTCTTTTAAATATCATGCTTTACCTTTGAGTGACTATTCTCGCGCTCATTTTTTGTATTTTTTTCATTTAACGATAATCATCGAAGTGGTTGGGTTAAATTAGTTATCAGAATGATGGGGGTTTGAGATATAATTGGGAAAAAAGGAAAGCCTTACAAATTGAAGCGGCCTTAAACTTGGCCCAATCGAAGGTTAGTCCAGTGAAGGCTGAGTTCGACGTCCTGAGTTCAAGGTCACCTTCTTCGAAAACGAAGATGGGACCACTTGGGCCAGTTGGAATGACTTTCGTTCGCAGCGATGAAAGTATAGCGAGAGCGAGAGTTTTAGAAACCGGACCGACCGGTGACCGGCGACTGGGGTCGAGATCATGGAAATTCGGTTAGAGGGCGAGACTCGCTCAAGAAAGCGAAAATTTTCTCTCTTTATGCCCAGCGGACCATTCAACTTTCCTCATTGCTTTCTCACTCTCTCTGAAGTCTATTACATCTAATTAAAAGAATATAAAGCTGCTGAGCAAGCACGCCCTACGAAAATGCACCTTATTTATCTCGTTTGCATTGTAAAAGGCTAGTGTTGAACTAAAACGTTTTAGAGCTAGCAACGCACAATTCATGCGAAATTACAATATTGGTATTGTAAACTGAAATTGTAATACTTCTGTGGTAAACGGCACGTATTCTTTGAAACTGCAAACACGCATTGTAATTTCATGTTCTAATACCGGTATTGCAATTTGCTCTTAAACTCGTATAGTAAGAGTGTTGTAAAATTCCAAATATTTTTAGCAATGTGGATCAATTTTTGTAATCGAAATTGGCCTCAATTCAGCAACATTTCAGCTTAGGAGTGGACTTTTACTTTATCTTTAAAGAATTATTTCGATTTTAAAGAATGATTTTTCGCTGCCATGAAAAATTGCCATTTTGTTGGTTATCCAGTTCTAAACTGCCACGTACTGTAATCTACTGTTGGATAATAGAATGTCAAATAAAATGTTCCAAAATATTTATGAATAATAAAAACGAACACTTTTTACATTGAACTTTATATTTTGATTCTAATGTAAGAACATGTTACAGAAAAACGTCAAATTTTTTATTATGCTAAAAAATAATTTTCTGCTCTCACACAATATTTAATTATACGTTTTCAATACAATTTCGGCGGCTGAGGTAGTATCATTGCCGAAATGTTATAATAAGGAACTAATCAACATTCTTGACTAGTTTTCCCGTAGGCTAGGTATACCTGGCACTATAAGGGCTAAGATTATCAATTGTTAATCACTGTCTACTGTAGGATAGTCTTCCCTACCCCTGGCCTTAATGTACAAATTGAACGAATTGGAGTTAAATTTGGAATACGACCGTTCGCTTCTTAGAGTTTTTTATGAGAACCCTGTTACATTTTTTTCACTTTGCACAATGCATTTAATTACATGTGATATCATTCGAGAAAATTGCATGTTTTTATCTCCCTAATTGCTTGCTTCTGAAATAAATTCGACGCTTGTTTCACTATACAGTTGATTACACAAAGGACGAGAGAGGACAGAATTGCATTCGGCTTCGTTATTTAAATATTTGTATGCCATGATTGTTACGGAATTTTCTTTAATATTAACCGGTAAAATAGTTAGGACTATAGTATTACGAAAATTTCCATACATGTGGCTGACTCGTTGGAGATAATATTACGGAATTTTTCGTACCACCAGCCTAATTAGCAATGCTTTGTACTTTGTACTTTGAAAAAGTTGAAAGAGACGATAAGTATTTGAAAAGTAAGTAGAAATATTTCTATAATATTAGTACCGTAGACAGAAAATTCTCTAATATGCAGTACCATGTTTTTAAGCTTCATTTACATAATTTATTGATGAGAAATTTAATAAAAAGGGAAGAAACAGGACCCTGAACTGACCTTCTAAAACTATGAATGATATAAGTTAACGGTCTATATTCAAACAAAACATGAATATTGTCAAATTGATTTAGCTGCAAAAATCACAATGGTGTATTATTTTCAACAATTCTTGTCTTCGGTGAATAAAAGTTAATGAAATTATTTTAGGCAATGTTCTCAAGTATTATGTAACGCGTTCTCCTGACATTGTTGACC
>NC_046662.1:88858669-88861287 GCF_010883055.1 Belonocnema kinseyi
TCCCCCTCCCCCGCCCTTGTAAAGTAAAGTAACCGTTGGCTAGACAAAGTTTTCAGGTTTATTCTACCTTTTTTTTGCATTTCTAGTGAATTCAGTTGCACAAAATGCTCTAAAAATAGTGGACATATGTTGATTTTTTTACGCAACAGTTGATTTTTCAAACGCAAGAGACGAACATTCAACAAAATAGATGAATTTTGAAACCAATAGTTACATTTTTAAATAAAAAAGACCTGTTTTTTCGAAAACAGTTGGATTTTTAACAAAACAGTTGAGTTTTTGACCAAAAAATATGACAAACAAAATAGTTGATTTTTTAACAAAGTAATTAGATTTTTCGAAAAATATTAAAAATTTTAACCAAATATTTGATTTTGCTATCTTCAAATGTGTATTTTCAAACACGAGAAACAAAAGACCTTGCATACTAATGGGCCCGAGTGGAAAGCCTCACATGCTAACTTGGTGAGGCTCTTCACTTTGGGTGATTGCTAGGGAGAGTGATCAGCAACCTGGGTCAGAGCAGTGTTGCGGAAAGAACTTGTTATTTAAATGAAGAACACGGAAATTCTATATCAAGCTAAAAATCCACACCCTACACTACTCTCTTCCTCACCGAGTGCATCACGCCTACCCCGAAATGGATTACTTAATGGTATATATATTTGGATTTTCTTTTTGGGAACTATTCGTTTATTTCGCAGTTAAGGAAAATTCGCAAACCTCCTATTAACAAACTTAGTTTTGGTGGGCCCTCGTAGAGAGCTTTACTTAGCAGGTCTGGTTAGAGCACAGAGTATGGATCTTACTATGTGGATGTTATTATTATTATTATTATTACACCATTAAGCCATTTTCCTTTCGGGGTAGGCGTGACTCACTTAGTGGGGAAGGGAGTAATGTGAGAAAAGGATACAGAATTTTTAGATTGATTCACAATTCTCGTGTTATTTATTAGAATAACATGTTCGTTCCGCAAAACTGTTCCAACCCCTGTTGCTGATCAATCTCTGCAGCAATCACCCCAAGTGAAGATGCTCACGAAGTCGTCATGTGAGGTTTCCCACTTGGGTTCATTATTCTCCAAGGTCTTTTGTTTCAAGCGCTATTCACTCTACTATACTCTACTATACTCACTATACTTCTCTAGCTTCTTTGACGTCTATGCATTTTTTCATGCAGGCTCTCGCGTTTCTGTGGATTCTTATGTCTCTTCTAACTTGTGCCCCATTCACACATTGTAACCATTCTTTTCGTAGTTAGGCACACTGCCATGTACTTTACCCTGATACAATTGTACACCTTTTCTTGATTGCCATTTTAGCTTTATTTGTTATATTTTTACTTCTGATAAGGGGCCCTGCTCTACCAATAACCTTTTTACCTTCGTTTATGCGTCTATCTAACTCCTGAGAGTAGCCAATATGGCATCGATAGTGCTGGATAGTATCGATCAACACTGAGCTCATGGTAGTCGTTTTGTCACAGTTTCCTATTTTGATATATGCACTCAGATCTATATCGGATTTTGATTATAAATAGAATAATCGTACATGTATGATACAAAGACATTTAAAACAGGATTGAAGATTCACGTTATGTACCTGGTAGCTTGAAATGGATATAAGAGCCTTGTTTAGTGTCATTAAGTTCTTTTTTCCTTCTACTAATCGCATCGACTTGGAGGATAAAACAACTGGATTTATTAGGCATAAATGAAGAATGTATTCAATGCTCGCATTAAAAAAAATGGTTTCATACAATTATTCAATCTTTAATTTTATATTAATTTTATGTTCCTAATAACTGAATGATAGCACATAAATTTTATGAATTTCAACAATCAGCTGACTTAAATTAACCTATAAGTTTCATTTCACACCACGCGTTGACGGAAAGTCAACAATCTTTCTGCTTTAAATTAACCTATAAAGTACATTTTACGTACATAAAGTAGCTGACTTTCAACCAAGCGCGTTACTTAAAGTCATGTTA
Source organism: Belonocnema kinseyi (assembly GCF_010883055.1). Lineage (NCBI taxonomy): Eukaryota > Metazoa > Arthropoda > Insecta > Hymenoptera > Cynipidae > Belonocnema > Belonocnema kinseyi. The sequence continues at coordinate 88,860,665 of NC_046662.1, forward strand.
TCATCATCAGTTGACTTTCAACTGGCGAATGAACCTTTTGGTTACATTGAAAGTCAACCGCCTTTTTCTACTGAAATTCAGATTCTTGTATTACTGTGTATCTATCTTGCCGTCCCTAGTAAATAAGCTACCAAGGTATACGAACTTATCAACTTGTTCAATTCTCTCATCATTTAATACAATGTTGCATATTGTTTTCTCACTCTTTCCTTCGAACACTATAGTTTTTGTTTTATTTGCGTTAATTTTGAGGTTCATCCTCTTCCTTCTTGCGTTCAGTCCATTCATCATTCTTTGCAAGTCTTCGATTGACGCTGACATTATAATCTTATCATCTGCGAAGGCTAACCCGCGTACCCTTACTGTTTCAAGATCCACACCTTCTTCGTCGAAAAGAGCCATTCTTAAACACTTGTCCATAAATAATATATATAACTATGAAGACATAACGCATCCTTAATAATATCGAAACAGTCACTCAATTTCTCATTTAGCCTTACACTCGCTTAGTTACCCGTATATACCAGGTGTATACATATTAAACCGGTATTTTTTCAAGAAAAAAACACATTTATTTCAAGAGAATGATAACAAATATTTTATTCAAAGTATGCGCCCTCGCT
>NC_046662.1:88861387-88881490 GCF_010883055.1 Belonocnema kinseyi
CGCCAATTAGCACAAATGGTAAGTTCCGACAGTGCCTACAAGTGTGCCTACTGGCCGCTAAATGGCAATACCGGTTTCATATGTATACACCTGGTATTATTTTTATAGCTTGTAGGAGCCAACCATTGATTACGTACTCTTTCAGGACTTACCAAAGTTTACTTCTATTTACCTTTTGCTGCTCTCAAACTTTTTTCTGTGATTTGCCTATTGCCTATTTGCCTATTGGTATGATAATCGCTTTTTTCCAATAATATGGGACTTCTCCCACCTCGATACTTAAATTTATCAATTCGCACATTCTATGTGTTATGTACTCGCCACCGTGTTTAAGCATTTCAGCGTTAATACAGTCTACCCCGAAAGCCTTACCGTTTTTTAAGATCTTAATTATATCCCTAACGTCAGTGACACAGACTTTCTCAATTGAGTTTTCTAACGCATCGTGTTTTACTTTGCAATTGTGGTGTCCTACAACTTCATCTCCGAATTGTCCCCGAAAATAGTCTCTGAAAGCGTCTAGTATCCTGTCTGCAGCATATATTACATTTCCCCATTACTATTTCTTACGTTGACAAATTTTGTACTTTTATTTCCCTTCATTTTTTATAAAGTAGTTTCTTGCTTCCTTCAAAGTCGTTTTGTATTTTCTTCTCTTCTTCAGCTCTAATTTTATCTTTATTTTCCCTGATTAATCGTTTCAGTATCCTCTTGTTGTGTCTGTAATTATACTTATACGTCTATTTTGTTCCTCATCGCTAAGACCTATGATGTTCGAAGTTCTCCTGTACGCTTCTTTCTTTGATTTTTGGGCACCCTGAATTTTATCATTCTACCATGCATCCCCAGACATTCTTCCTACAACTGCGGTACCACACACTTTGATCGTACATCTAACAATGATATCCCGGAATTTAGTCCATGCGCCCTCTATATCTTTGTTTCTTATAAGCGCCTCCCAAGTTGCCATATCTATGCTTTCAATGATCTGATTTTGGAAATCTATTCGCACATCCGGTTTCTATAGGCTCTAAATTTTGATTCGCGTTTCTTTTGTTTTCTTGGTTCTCTTTTTTTTCATCTCTAACCTAAGCAAATTTTGTAAATCAGAAGGTAATGATCAGATTTGCATTCAGACCCCTTCATAACCCTCGTATCTTTGACTAGCTCTCAGTCTTTCATCCGCAAGAACAAAGTCAATTACACTGTGGCTATTTCCTTCAGACCAGGTGTACATGTGAATCATTTTATGCCTAAACCAAGTATTTGTAATTAACAGATCTCTTTCTAAGCATAAGCCAACTAATGTATCTTCTTTGTAGAGACTAAATAGTATGGGTCTTACTACAGGATTATATTTGTTTTTTCCAATATATACGATGACTTTGTGTTGTTTAAATAAGCCACACGGGAATTCTGGTTTGCTCCAAGATTTATACCTGTTCCTTTATACCTCATCCTGCACTTCTCTTTCTCACTTTTCTCATGTGAATTCCTTGATCCTCAGCAGTATAACGAGGTTAGAAACGAGGATTTGGCTTAATGGTATAATAATAATAATAATATAATAATAATAATATAAGCCTGTGACAACGTTTCAACACTGAAATGTTTTTTCCCATAATAATAATAATAATAGCCTCAGTGGCTCAGTTGGTTAGACACTCGGACTTCCCCTCAGAGATCCGGTGTTCGATCTCTGAGCCGGTACCTCTAGAAATTTTTCAATATACTTTACCGAGGTTCTGTTGGTTCGGAACCCACCTTAAGCTGTAGGTCCCCCCACCGTGTACTTGACTGCAACCCAGTCCGTCAATGATGGGGTAAAAACCAGGCTTTGTCTAATATGTCTGGGCAGACTGCTCTTATCAGATCACTTGACTGCATTATAAAAGTGCGTCCGTGACTGATGATATATACCGGGACAGCCCCGTGCAAAAATGATCAAATAAAAAATCCAACTCTGTTGGGCAGTATAAGCCTGTGACAACATTTCAAGACAGAAATGTTTTTTTAAAAGTCAATTATTATTAGAGAAATGATCAGTTTATGGAATGGCAGGATGTTGCCAGAAATGGCATCCTGACCCAGAGAATCCGTTCTGGTATTTTTGAGTGACAGGAGTCTATAATCTATATCGACATCGAGTAAGCGAACAAGGAAGGCTTTCTCTGCCGGCCTTGAGCTCCTGCTCGAAGTCGAACCCTGCAGTGACTTGAACTTGAACCAGTACCAAGTTCTTTAGCTCAACCTCATATGCAGCATTTTACTAAAATTATGCAACAATGCACGTTCAATCATTTATTACTCTTCACAATGGCAGTAACAGTTTTCTAAATTATCAGCGGCAGCCCTTCTTCATTTTTCTGATAATAATTTTGTATAGCTTATCTTTACTTTATTTTTATGAAAATTCGACTTCAATTACTATTATTCATTCAGAAGGAATATTAAAAACTTAAATTCTCAGAATTTGAAGTAATAAAAATAATAAAAACATAATCAAAAATATAATTATTCAGGGTGGCAGCTGCAGATCAGAGAAAACCTGAAAATCAGGGAAAAGACAGGGAATTTTGTTAGTCAGGGAAAGCCAGGGGATTTTGAAAAAAAATGAAAATGTCAGGGAATTTCTGTTAGAAACACTATATAAGTAATTAAACACGAGAGCTTGCATGAAAAAATGCATATTTAATAAAAAGAGTGTCAGTAGAGTGAATGATGCCTGAAACAAAAGACCTAGGCCACTAATGGACCCAAGTGGGGAACCTTACATAACGACTTCGTGAGGTTCTTCGCTTGGGGTGATTGCTAGAGAGATTGATCAGCAACCTGGGTCGGAGCAGTATTGCGGAACGAACGTGTTATTTACTTAAATAGCACGAGAATTCTGGATCAATCTGAAAAATCACTATCCCTTCCACACACTACTCCTTTCCCCTACCGAGTGAGTCACGCCTACCCCGAAAGGGAAATGGCTTAATGGTGTAATAATAATAACTGTCGACAATAATCAGGATTGTCACACAGGTACTTTTAGTCACTTTAAAAAATAAAAAGATCACTTTACGCACTGTTCTTTTACGAAATGAATCCATGGATTATCCACTATTGATTTTCGCTTATTTTAAAATATTTTGAAGGAATTTTTTATTTATTTCCTAAATTTTAAAGGAAATTTAAAGATTTTGAAAATTTTTATAGTTTTTGAAATTTATGGAAATTTAATGGGATTTCAAAGGATTTAAAAAATTCAACGGATTTTCAAATCATTTCAAGGAGCAATGGTTTTTAAAAAATTTACTATCATTTCGAAAGATATAGTACAATTTTTCAGGATCTATAAGGTTTTAATAGTACAATTAACTCTGATACTGGGTCAATTTTGGGGCTGACTTTGGTGGGGAATTACCCATATAGAGGGCCACTTCGTAGAAAACGCTTTTGTTTGTTCCCGCCTACGCGACCGTCGCTCACCCCGCGTAGCTCCTTTCACTACTACTTGTGGCGCGGCATCAATTCTCGGAAGAACTGTATCAGGAGGCCCGATATCTAGGGTTTACTGTATATGGTGCACTGAAGCAGCGAAGTATTTGAAGAAGTTTTTTTACCTCCGAGCGTGAGTTTTTACAAACTCGCGAGTCCGTATAAAGAATTCGCTGCCTCGGTACACACGATATTTTATATAAGAAGAGCGCGGTTTCCGAGTTTTCTCATGGGATTACCTTTCAGTTTTAAGGTTTCTGTGCAATTTTAAAGGGACAAGTGCAACACAGAACAATGTGCTTGGGTCGAATTAACGAACGCGCATGCGCGAGCATTTCTCGTGCTTTATCGCCCTAGGACCTACGACGATGAGGAATCCCAGCACCAAAAATTACCTACTTTGCTGCTCCAAACCACGCCCAAATACCGAGTAAAATAAATTTATCTAACATAAAATGTATATTTTAATCGTCATATTTTATATGGTGATTACATATATATGACCTTGAAAATCGGCATTAAAAGATTCCACACGATTTTAGCAGATTTCCGAGAATTTCAATGATTTCATTTGATTTAATAGAAATTCACGGGATTTTATGATATTTTAATGGATTTGAAATAATTTATTTACAACAAACTCACCGAGAATTTTTAGGCATTTTATCAAATTCTTTTGAATTCGCTTACATTTTCTAAAGTAAAAATAAATTTAAAATTTATAAATTTAAACTTGTTTCATTGCATTTATAAAAGGTTCTGTATTTAAAATGTTACTAGATTAGAAATGTTGGTCTTCAAATATTAATGGTCAATTCAAATGAAAAATTAGGTGAAAATTAGGGAGTTTTCTTAATGAAGTTTTGTGGCCACTCTGCTATTTTATGTGATAAATGACGCATTAAATAATGATGTGCCTAATTTTGAAATAAATCTGGGATACATATAAGAAATGCAAGAAATGATCTAATCCTCCTTTGCTGTCCCTAAGTTGCCAGGGGTTGTCGGCATAATATAGTTCGAAATTCCAAAAATAAATGGAAAAAGATTCAGGGTTCTAAAGATAGAAAACCTATGTGAGTACCGCCATCAAGTTGTGAACTAAGCTGGTTCTCACATGTCACACGCATCCAATGTTTTACTTCTTTCTCCAGCTCGCTGATGCTTATTCATGTTGTCACACTCTCACTATCCCCACTCTAGGACTATTATTCAAGCTCGTTATCTGCTCCCCACTCCCACCTTCGGGCGTTCCCCTCACATGCTTTTTCTCTATTCTAACTCAGGCATCCCTAACCTAATACAACAAGAGTTGCGTCAAGCTTCGATCCAGACTGCAACCAGCCAACCGGTTTTAATATGATTCAAGCCTATTGAGGTCTACACTCGACCAAATACGCAGACTTATGCGACATCACGTTCCGGCAATGTGTCTCATCTCTACATTCGAGAAAAAAATGTTTCATTTTTATTTTAAACTTTTGTTTTTGACTTAATCAGACAGGTAAGAGGTTATTTAATGGAAAAAATTTAGAGGAGTTTTTTGGGGTGAGGGGGCTTACTTCAAAGGGAATGGAGACGTAAATTCTGGATTCTTGAAGATCCAGAAAAATGGATATGCATTATCAACAAAGCAGAATCATTTCACTAGAAGTATACTATCATAAATATAGGTATAATGTAAAAATCCACGAAGGTGCAGAAAAAGTTCCTTGATACATAGGCATTAAGATTCGAACCCACGACAGCCGTTACCTTCAAATTGGCTTCAAAGCTATCATGCTGGAATCTGGGCCGAACTGCTTTCTAATAAAATGTTTTATGTAACAAATGCATGATTTACGTGATATATCAGCGTCTTTTCAGTTCTGAACGTAACCGTTTATTCGACAGGAGGATTGGGCAGCGAATGCGCATGCACGGCTGATGTGTAACTTTCATTAAAATATAAGATTTTATATTTCGGAGTCCTACTAATGTCGTCCATTTTCAACACTGATACTTTCTGAAGATGTTTACATTTTAAAATCATAAAGTTTTGAACATCTTTTTGAATTAGGTCTATCTTGAAGATTTGGACTTGAAGGTCCTTCATTTTTTATGTATACACTTTAAAGTTTAAATGAACTGTCTTTCGCTATGGAATTTTTCTTAAGATTCCCTTTTTTCAGCTCGCTCAAGGTCAACGTTACGGAAAATTACGTTATACTAGTACTGGCGTTATACTTGATCGGTTAGTTTTAAGCAAAATTCCGTCATGCTAGTCGATGGCTACATTAAAAAGATGTAGTTTTGAATGTTTTTTTAGATAGTTTGATTTTGAAGATTTACAATTGGAATTTCTTCAATTTTACAAACGTAGGAATAAAAATTCTTAAATTAGAATGTTTTGCATCAGAATGATAGAATTTTTAATTCTAAAATTTAAAACTTGCACAATTTTTATTTTGTATATTGTTAAAATTAAAAACTCTTTAGTTTTGAAGATTTATAATGCATTTGTCTACAATTTCTAAGTTTTACAATTGAATACTCTTGAATTTGAAGGTTGTATAAATAGAAATTATCAAATTTTCATGGTTTTGAAAATAGAAAGTCAAGTCTTCAATTCCAAATCTTCCAAATTGAAGAAATTTCAAATGTAAATCATCAAAATTACGGAATTATTTACTGCTACACTTTAAACTTGCATAATTATTTATTGCGAATTTTCAAGAATAAAAATTCTTTAATTTTAAAGATTCCAAATTCAATTAAATTTTTATGATTTTAAACTGAATGGATTTATTTATTCGAAATTCTTTTAATTTTTTACAAATGTAACAAGTCTCCGCATATAAAAAAGGATCTTTACAGGAACTTCAAGTTTACTCGGATCAGTGACTGGGAATGTAACAAGTTACTATTTTTTGAGTTCTTTGAATGAACTTCCCCAACACTGCATCCTTGACTGCATTTAATTTTAAACGGCCCTAAAATCAGTTAAAGATGATTGTTATATCGATCTAACACAATAAGAATGTAATATTTCAATTTTAACACAATAATTTCAATTCAATCGTAATAACTTTAAGTGCAAACAGAATTTTAAAATATGTGAAACTGACGTATACTGAAAAACCATCAAACTGGGTAGTAGGGGAGCGGCGGGTAATGTGGCGCGGCGGTTAATATGGCGCGGCTATTAATGTGGCGCATCCTCATGTACAGAAATTGATTGATTTATAGCGAGATTTATTTACTGCACTGTATTTTTGTATGTGCACTGTTTTGTATAGTGAAAACATGTGCTCAATAACGCTAATCACTCAATTCTTATTATGCGTGTTATGTGTGTATTTTTAAAGTAACCAAAAAGTAGTGAAAAAGTAGAGTAGCATTTTTCCGGATAAAAAAAACAATATATAACGTTTAAGTTGCACTCAGTAAACAACTTTTACTTCCCTTTCCGAAATAGCAATAAGAGCGCGCCACATTAGCTAACCTGGAAGAATAACTTGACGCAGGCACACTTTTTGTGAAACTTGATAATTAACTACTTTAATAGACGTAAATTCAATAATAATCATATGCATAGGGTAGATAAGATATTGATTTACGTTCTCCTTATTATTTTATTACAGTTTTCAACATATTTCACTTTAAACGGAGCTTTTTATAACATGTGCGCCACATTACCCGCCGCTCCCCTACAAAGAAAATCAAGGGACAAAAGAATACGATGAGTGAACCGGCTTCAATATGGAAAATGTGAATGAATTAATTTGAAGATTATTCTTATTAATTTTATGTTTCACTGAATTCTAAACATAATTGAAAAAATTTTTACGTACGTTTTGCTTCGTTACTGCATTCTACGGGAACTGAATCAACTTTTGGAATAAAAACATGAATTACTCTCTTATTTTTCCATTAATTTCGAACAAATATCTTTTAACACAATTATTTCTTTCTATCGTAAATAAGGGACTTCAACTTATCATATATTTTCAAACTTCCCCTCGATCGCATCCAAAAATCTACAAAAAGAGGGGCTTGTGAAGGAGGGGAGCCTATTATTGGATTCTGAAAATTAATTTTTGTCTTCGCTCACGTAAACTCGAGACAAGTATCCTGTCACTGAAATTCTTGTGGCTTTTATAAATTAGGAGCAGAGGAAAAATACTGGAATGGAGAAGTAATATCAGTTTGTTTCGAGCCTTCCATCCGACGCTTAGAGATGATTAGAAACGAGGGTTGCGCCTTGGCGTCGCCCCCCGTTTAGGGAGACCTTGACCTCCAATAGTTGACCTAGAACGAGACCTAGCTAGAACACCCGCTTCGTCTCGTTTCCTCAATAGGTACTAGGAACTAAAACTCAATTTAGTATTATTTCGACAAATTTTTTTTTCATTTTTTTAAGCATTAAAAAGTACATTTTACACGTCAATATTCTATACTAACAATGAGAAGAATTTTGAATTTTGAATATTAAAAAAAACCGCATACATAATACACACATATACACACAAACATACACTACACATTGAACATCTTGACATTGTATAAATTTTGAAGTTGTTGGATTCAAAATAGAAGTATATCAAAATTTATACAAATTAACAAATTAATAAACACCAGAAATTAACATAAATTAAATAATTTCAACTTTGAACATTTCTGGACGTAACATTAGAGATAGTAAATTAAAGCAATTAAATTATTAAATATTGAATAATCTTACAATTTATGTATTCAAAATTATTGTACAATATTTTTAATATGAATCACTTAAGTATTAAACACTACCGTCAGAAATTGTCGGTACGACTAGTGACAGTGCTATTGCATATCATTGCTGACTTTGAAGCCTTATTACTCGCTCAAAAAAAGGAGCGACAAACTTTTTGAAAACCCCCTTAGGAAGCTTATTGAATTATGCGTTGAATTACGCCTATCAGATATATTCTTGAATTTTTGAAGAGAAGTTAAAAAAAAATAAAGAGTTTCTCGAATTTTTTACGTCGACTTCAACTTACGGCATGTTCTAGGAAAGTCATAGCAAAAGTTTGAAATTTATACCACGCTATATTTGAAGTCTTATGTTTCAAATAAGGCGATAAAAAATTTTTAAATCTTTATGGGTTCATGAGATACGACTAAAAATATCGAAGCGTGTTTGCGGTGTCAGCGGTGACCGAATACCGAAACTGAACGCAGACGCGCTTGGACATTTTCTGTCATATATTGGGAACCCGTGAATATGTATGAAGTTCTATTGATTTAAATTAAAAATAAGATTTTACAGATTAAGTTCTGTCAATTACGGTTTTCTTTCGATAAGTTTTCTAAGTTACAGCATGAGTTGCAGTTAAGGTATCAAATCTGACAAATTCTCCGCAATCACCGGTCTTGCGACTGAATGCGGTAATCAGCGATACTTGATATTTGAAACTTGGACATTTTTGGTCGTATCTCGAGAACTCGTAAATATTTGTTAAGTTTTATTGGTTTAAATGAAAGATAGAACTTCAAAACTGTGTGATATGGATTTCAGATTTTAGCTGCAGCTTTCCTAGATCAAGTCGAGGTACAAAATTCGAGAAATTCTTGCATTTTTTTAAACTGCTCACGTGGTGTCTTTTCTGCAAAAGGTTAATAGTATCACTATTAAGATTAATTCATCGCGGAATTTAGTAAACTTTCCTACAGGTTGAAAAAAGTTTCTCGCTAATTTTTTGAACGAGTACTCAAGTTTCAAATTCATCAGTAATTTTTAATAGTACTTTCTTTAGTCGTAAATACAATTTCCGATGGTAGCATGTTTAAAAACACTTTTGGCTACTGTTCCATTTTATTAAAATTGCATTTAAACTTTTTTGATTAAATGGATTATTTGGCAGGAACAAACTAACAGCATTTTAATATAATTCACACATCTGGTCAAAAATACAAGAACTTTAATCTTTTATTTATTGCTTGAACGTTCCCATACTATCAACAATAGTGTAGCAAACGGATTAAGAGAAGGCTCATATTATTTTCTTGTTTGTTTCAGGTGAACAGTTATGAGTATCTGCATATTTTCCTTCAATTCTGCGTGGTAAGAAACTAAAATTGTATAAATGTATCGCATTAAATTTTATTTAAAGAAGAAATTACTTTCGAGCTATTACTTAGTTCTATCGAACCACGAAGGAACATCCTAAAAAAGAAGTAATCATCCGCGGGAAAAACTCTTATGAAGGGTGTACGTCTGTACAGCGTCTCGCAAAGACGCCGATTTTCACTCAAAAAGGTTTAAAAAAGAGTCACCACAAATTAAAATAATGGAACACAAAGAGTTGCATAATTTTAAATTTTTAATTAAAAAACAAGAAAGTTCTTTTGAAGTATCACTAAGATCCATCGAATCGTGAAAAGAACAGGTAAAAAGAAGTATTCACTTAAAAAAAAAAAAACCAACCGTTAATTTGGACCCACTTCTAAATTAAACTGGACAATAATCTTCTACTCATCTGCAGTGAAATAAGTTAGGTCAAATTATTTAGTTGACAATAAAATGCGTTTCTGAAATTTGGCACTTGCGCCTTTATGTCTCGAGACCCTTAATTTAATCGAATACCAAATTTTTGAACGTCATACCACTTTTTAAAACTCAATGAAAAGAAGAAAGTGAGCTAAAAATGATCAAAATCGATTGATTTCATTATGATTTTTATCCGAACTTATGCCTTACGTAATACCAATGAATCTGTATCATGGTATTGTTTGCAATTTAGTCGAGCACAATATATTTTTATTTTTTTTTTAAGTACAAGGGAACACTTGAGACTTTATGTACAAAGGAGAAATTGTAGTTCGTAGATACGGCATTGCATCGAAATAGATAGTTATGGCGAGTGCGTCGAAGCGGGATGCGGGGGCTGATCGATAAAAGCGGCGCGCGGGTTCAGAAGCCTCGTTCAAGGACAAGGCCATGTGATAGCGGTCGCGCAACCGCGGTCGCGCATTTAACCACCCCTGCTTGCCTTCCTTTTGCCAGTCGGAAGTTTGGTGCCAGGGACGCATCGCTGATCTTCGCGCCCTGATTGCCAATTTTCATTTTTCCTGATCCTATTATTAGAGATCGATAATTAGAAGAAAAAATTATTCTTTTAAAATAAATTATAATCTTGCATCTGTCCTAAAAGTAATTTTAATTATAATTTCGATTCTTAATTTTATTTTCGATGACCAATGACCATTATGTTAGGCGTGGTCATTGATACATCCTACCTTATGGGCGTTATCTAAAACTATTGTTGGTCATGATCATTGATCCACTCCGGTAGGCGTGAACCCTACTTTTTCAGAGGGTATATCCACTGAATAATTAGTATAGTTGGTAATATAGTCTGGTGGACAAAATCTGCAACTATTGTGGGCATGGTCATTGATTCATACTAATGGACGTGATCTACAACTTTTTTCAGGGAGTGTGTTAATTGAATAAGTGCGAAAATTAATGCTTATATTCTGGCACCTATTCATATACGGCTAAATTGTATGCAAACTACACACTAGTTGATGTACCTTATTTAGAAACTCATGCTTCGTATAATTATTATCTCTTACATTTTGCGACTTGAGTCCCAGTAATATAAATAGGCGTGGCCTAAATACTAGTGTGTATTGTTTATTTATTTGTAGACGTATATCGTCAGAACTGAAGGTGTGGGTATTTTTTATTTTTTGTGCTAATTTCCATTCTTATTTCGAAAAAAGTACAATTTTACCAGACAAATAGTAAAGAAAACTACTATCACTTTTAGAAATAAAAGTAGTAACTACAACTACTTAAGTTGCAGCGGAATACATTACAAAATAAAATAGTTGTAGTTGTCCCATACCTTTTTTTCAGTGCGCCCAAGAATTCCCAAAAATCGGGATCAAATAGATATAATTTTGAGAAAATTAAGATTTCCCAACATCTTATCAATGTGACAGGCTTCGTAATCATAAGAATTAAATCTAGATGCCAAAATAGTGCAAATATAACAAAGTTTCTCAGTCCCGAAATTCGGGATGACAAGTTCAATATTTTTAATAAGTTTGGCTAGTAGTCCAGAATTTTCGGTACGACAAGTCCATTCTCTTTTCCAACTCCCACAATTTTTGGGACGACCAGTTCTACGAATGAGCGCAATGATTATCTGCTATGAGGGTACCTATATAGATTATAGAATTGCTTTTTCCTATCATATTTTACCCCCCCCCCCCCCACACACACACACATTTGCGGCTCTTTCTACAATTAGTGCGTCTAAGAGTAACATTGTCGTAACACTCGAGGTAAAAAAAAACATATTTCGTAAGGAATTTTTAAACATAAATTGGTAAATTAAGTATAAATAATGAGGATGAATAATGCTGATTTATTTTGTTTTGAACCATTGTCTAATATATTGAGTTTTAATTTATCATAACGTAGCACCAATATACGACGAGTACATAATGTCCAAAATAATAAGCAGAAAACTTTTAAGTAGAATAAATCAACTAGAAATTTAATTTTTACTCGTCTTAACCAAATTATCTGCTAAAAGAAAAAAACTAAACATTTTTTAATCAGAACTTTTTTTCTAAGTATATAAAATTCATTGATTTCCAAACAGCATAATTAATTCTTTTCTCTATTAAATGTTAAAAATTTTTTCTATAAAAGTGCTAAATTGTTTCAACCTAACTCATTTCTGTAGATGATTACGGTCCATTTCGATTTAGAAGTAAATCAAAATTTATTTTTGGTATTTTATTTAAAGCGATTACATCTTTTCGTGTGCTCTTTTTACGATTTAATAAAGCTAAGTAATAGCTTCAAACTATTTTTTGGTTCTTTTTTTTTATTTAAAAAATAAGAAATCTGCCCATTGTGCATGCAAATTCTCATTGCGTGCTATGTGCGCGGCTAGCAAGTTTCGGCGCGCCACGTTTCGTTCACGCGCTTCGCGTTGGATAATATATTTATCTCACGCTTCGGGCTCGGTAATATATTTACCTCGTGATACGTGCTTGACCTTTGTACTTCTCCCACATTTATGCATAGAACTTTTAAAATTAAAGGCAGAATCATCGACAACTGTAATTTGGGTATTGTGAATTCTCTTTTGTTAAAGCTCCTTCCGCTTCAACAAACACATTCTTATCATGTATCTCGTGCTTCGCACACGATTTTGTCCATCATTCAAACTTTTCTACATTATGCAAAACTATTATATCAAATATATATTGCATTTATTTCTTGACCTCGGCCTGGTATGGCTTATTGAGATATTGCAAAATGAAGTATCATTTATCATGATTACTTTAATATTTGGGACTTATTTGTTATTCAATTTTACTTTCAGCAACTCTGAAAAACGTATAATTTTAATAAATTTATATTATTCCAATTCATAATATCCATAATAATATTCATAATCATTTTTTTAATTTAAATTTTATTTTTTACGATTAAAACAAAAACCACGCATCCTCCAAAAAATATTTTTTTTTGTTTTAAACGCTGTTTTTTACTAATAAAATAAAAACTACGCGTCCTATAAAAAGTGATTAGCAACAAATTTGTAGAATTTTTTTGTATGCACAATTTTTGTTGATTCATTTTTTTCAGTATCTTGTGAATTTTGACCGCAATATGGAATTTTTTTTTTTTGTACCAGCATAATTTAAATTTAAGAGTTTTCAATAAAATTCAAAACAGTTTTATGACATTCTTGGGTTATTCAAAAGTAACGTTTTTCTCCTCTAGAATTTTTCCATATTTTGCGTTTTTTGGCTTAATATTTTCATTTTCGTTTTGTTTTTTAACTTTGTTAATACCATCCCGAGTAAAAATGCTTCGACTTGAGTTCAATTTCGTTATGTCTTCAGTACGTCTCCAAGACATCGATATCTGGCTGCGTCACAAAACTGAGACGAGACATAAGCCTTCATCTTACTTTTATGGCTACGCCAGATAAAACGACGTTTACTTGTCTCAAGTCGAGCCTTGTCTTGGCTAAGACGACGTTTACTTGTCTTAAGTAAACCTACCTCAGTACGAACTTTTTTCGGCTCATAAATGAGATTAAAATTGATTAATAAAAAATTTGTAATGACTAAATTAGTTATTTTTAATTAAAAAATTAAGGATCTGTGAGTCTGAACGAGTAGAACCCTTAAAAATTTTCTTCAAACAAATGAAAATGGTCACTTTCTAGAAGGGTCACCTAAAACGTTATAAATACGTAGAAACAAACAACATTTTCGGTATCATCGTCAAACAAGTATAATACAAATGAAAATCCGTAAATAAGTTAATTGAATATATATATATATATATATATATATATATATTCGGTAGTATAGTGGTAAGTATCCCCGCCTGTCACGCGAGAGACCGGGGTTCGATTCCCCGCCGGAGAGCCATTCGGTTCGGTTTTAATTCCTCTAGAATCAAACCGAAAGGCCTATGACAAAGCCACCGAACGCGTCCTTCAGCAGAAACCAAGGGTTTCTGCTGAATATGGTTACAAAAATAAATAGGCAGTCGCGGACAATTGTCCAGGGGTGGTCCCGAAGGAATTAACCCCCAAGCGGAGGTGTGAAAACCATGCCGAAAGCTGAATGGCACCTGGGTGAGGTGTCTAGAACGGTGACTCTGGGATACCAGGCGACCTCTCAGAGTAAGCAGCCTTATCCTTGCATGTGGGGCTCTACAAGGATGGACGAACCCCTTTCCCTAGCTTCTCATGGGAACAACAATGACAACACCAAACGTAGTTGTAGTAAGTGCGGTTCAAAACAACAGACAGCGCAGGGCTCCCGACAATGGGTCGGGCAACAATGCCGACCAATCTAGAGCTGGGGGAGCCAATGAAAATGGATTCAATGCGATGGGTCGGCGGGATCACGTGACCTTTGGGTGGACGGAGCGACTGAATCACGACTTGCTAGAGTGCTACGATGCGAGTGTGGCCCCTGAACGGGGTTACATGGCACGGATGCATGCTCTGTGGTGCGAGAAACACCCGGAGCTATCGCATTTTTCGCAGCAACGTCTGCGAAACCATGCTGAACTACTACGAAAAAGGGGTTATGTAAGCGGAACGCCTACTCTACCACAGCTAGAACAAGCCGGCAACAGAGAAAGAGAGGCGACACTAAGATCAACCGCGGGCAGGCATCCAACAGAGGAAGAGCGATGTTTTACGACCCGGAGAAACATCAACACCAAGGTTTCTCTCAAGCCTAAAGATCTGGCTGAAATAGATGACGAGCTTCGTGGACCAACGGTTGATCATAAGACTAAAAGACGAATGCATCAACTTGCCATAAAGATAGGCTGGGTAAGATAGTACGCGTCCCGCATTCAGTGTGTGATTGACTACATCACATCTGGTAGGAATTTTAAAGCCAAGGTTCGAAAGTTCGCGTGCGAACTCCGGACCCGTTATCACACTCTTAACTAGTCAAAGCTGCTGACCATCAGGCAGCATATTGTTGAGAGAATACGGATACTATCTGACGCTACGAGAAGTCTAGAGCAGAGGGAGAGGTGGTTCAGAGAAAATCAACAGTTTCTCTCTGACCCATCTCGACTCTTCCAAGACCCTCCGGTTACTGTCGAACACCCACCCAAACCAGAGGAGGTCGAAGTATTTTGGAGAGAGCTCTACGAAGTGCAGCATAGACTGGACGAAGACTCAGAAAATATAAATAGCTTCAAGGAGTTATGTGTTGCCCTCATAACACCTGATAAAGAATGCCCACCCATCACTACCGAGGAGGTGAAAAAAGTATTAAGAGGGATGAAGAACTATTCCGCACCGGGACCAGATTGTATCAAAACCTTCTGGTGGAAGAAGTTTTCTTCAAACCAACATCATTTGGCCCCTATTTTCACCTCATATTTGAAGTCGGAAGAGCCGATTCCGGAGTGGTTGGTGGAAGGGCGCACAATACTCCTGCTGAAAATGGGCAACTTAGCTGACCCGAAGAATTACAGGCCAATAACTTGCCTGTACACACTTTATAAGATATTCACAGCTATCCTAAATGATAGGATTGTTCGGGCAATTGAACCTGTGTGGCAAGAAATGTATGAACAACGAGGCTCCAAGAAAGGCGTAGCCGGATGTCAGGAGAACCTGCACATCGATAGATGTGTCTGTAAAGATGCAGCATTCTACCAGCGTGACCTATCGATGGCCTGGATTGATTATCGGAAAGCTTTCGATTCGACTTCCCATAGACTTATCATCTGTCTTTTGGAAATCTGAAAGGTTCATCCGCAAATAGTTAGGTGCATAGAGAGATTGATGCCGCTTTGGAAAACCAGATTTACTATCTCATCTGGAAAAAATCGTCTGATAACTAACAAGGTCACCTTTCAGAGAGGTGTCTTTCAGGGCGACACCATGAGCCCACTTCTCTTTTGCCTTACATTATTGCCACTATTTCTAGCACTTTGTCATTCTGACGAAAACTTATGCGGCAAACCTGCAGATCGAAAGTACAAGGTCACTCATGTATTTTACATGGACGATCTTAAGATCTATGCTAAAAACAAAGAGCAACTACATCTAGCTCTAGGGATTGTCGAACGATATACTAAGGAAATTGGAATGGAATTTGGGTTAGGCAAATGCGCCAAGGTTTATTTGAAGCGAGGAAAACTTAATGGCATCCCTGAAGATCCTGAGCTTGTTGATAGAAGCGCTATACGACACCTTTGCGCTGGAGAGACTTATACATACCTGGGCGTGCCACAGAGCCGCATTCAGGGTGTGACATATATGAAGGATATTCTCCGAAGCAGATACAAACGTCTCATCCGACAGATTTGGTCTTCCGAACTGTCGGCGAGGAAAAAAGTATCTGCAACGAACATGCTTGCCGTCCCGGTAGTAGGCTATTCATTTGGAGTAGTTCCATGGACGAAGAACGAGCTCAGATCCCTTAATATCGGGACAAGAAAGGTTATGCACATGAACAAAAACATGCATCTTAAGTCTTCCGTTCCGCGACTGTACACTTCACGCTGTCAAGGTGGTCGCGGAATATTGAGTCTTGAATGTCTTTAAAACAGGATTATTCTGGGTATAGTACATAGAGTTGCAAATAGAAGAGACCCTCTTCTTAAAATGGTCAGGAATCACGAAGAAGTGGGCAAAGGAGCGTTTCTGTATAAAACAGCGGAGGAGGCTGCTGAAACACTCGGACTTGACTTCAGTATTAGGGGTGAGCAAAATACATCAAGTCTTATCTATCTCGAGTACTCACTCCTGAAAGCCCGGATTAAGAAAGCACAAGAGAAAAACTTTCGTGAACAGCTCCTCGATAAGAGGATGCACGGTATCTTCCACAGAAATGTGAAGGATCAGTCAATGTCTTGTGAGCTAACGTTTGCTTTCCTTAAATCGCCCGGATTGAAGTCTGGTACGGAGAGTTTCATTTTTGCATGCCAACATAGTGCCATTTCCACCTTAACATACCGTCGCCACATTTTGAGCCAAAACATTTCTGATGATAGCTGCAGGGCGTGCCATGCACACCCCGAGCATTTAGCTCATATACTATCTAGTTATCCAACTCACGCGGGAACGACCTACATTCAAAGGCACAAGGCGGCACTTAGAGTGCTTTATTACCATCTTTGTCACTCTTACGGCATTAACCTTAATATCGCTCCTCTAAATGCTCCTAGGGAAATCGAGTCAATTGTCAAGAATGGGAAGTGCCGCATATACTGTAACTTTATATTCTTGACAATTGTTTCTGTTGCTCACTCGAGGTCTGACATGGTTCTTCTTGGCTTCGAGAAGCGAACCATGTTCGTTATCAAATTTTCGGCACCAGCTGACAAAAACATCATAACCGAGGAGAATGAAAAGAAAGAGAGGTATCGAGACCTTATAAGGGAGTTGCAACGATTGTATCCGGAATATTATGTTAAACTAATCGTCCTTATCATCGGCGCTCTTGGAGGCTAATGGCTCTTGGAGGCTAATTTAGGCTAATGGCCTAAAAAGCATCCCTGCGTGTCAAGAATATGCTAACACACTTGCGGGAAAAATGCAGAAGGCGGTAGGCCTTGGGTCGCTCCGTGTTCTTAGGGTGCACGAGGCTTTTGCTGGATCGTCGTATTGATTCCTTTACAGACTGTAACCACCTATCTCACGGTCGTGAGACGTGGTTGTGGCTGAAATTTTACCGCGATTTCACTGGGAGCGGGTGCAATTTTCCAGATTAGCACCCGCTCCCGGCGAAATCCTGCGGTTGTCCTTATGACAAATTTTTAATTATATACATATTTTGTATAAAAATATACAATATTCTTTAATCATTAACAAAGATTAGCTTCCATGACAGAATTATCCTTTTTTAGGACAGGTATACACTCGAAGTTATAAACCGCTCATGTTGGAGCCATAAAAATTCAACTCAAGAGATAAATTTATGTCTTCAAAGCATAGAAACTTGTCTCCAAGACATAAATTGAAGTCTGGCTCCGTCTCAAAACTGAGACATGCTCAAGTCGACCTTTTCGACTTCAGCATGTCTTGATTGGGGGCAATTCAAGTCGAACTCAACTCGAAGCATTTTCACTCAGGATAACTGTTGTAATTTTTTTTATCAAAAATGTCAATAGAAAACATTTTTTTTACTATTACAAACAGTCATGCGTCGAATTTTTAAATCCTGAAAAAAAAGGTCTACACAATTTTGAAAATGCTTTCAGTTTTTAAATTTTTATCCAAAATGGCTGACTAACGAACTTGACCTTTATAGCTTAAGACAACAAAGAAGTACACCACAGGCTAATCCAATCTGTCAATTCTTTCGAAAGTGATCGTGATGACAGAATAAAAATCGACATACATGCGCATAAAAAGACACACGCATATCGACACACACACCGTGACACACACCGAGGCACATACACAAAATTATTAGAATTTCAGAAGTTTTGCAACTCTTTGTGTATCAATATTTTCTTTTCATGGTTCGCTAGAGTTAAATAACATCTTCAACGTATTTTCCTGTTTTTTCAATTAATTGAAAAATATTTTTGATAAAGCGAAGTAAATGGTTGAAAGTTCTTTCTTATTTCAAAAAAAAAAAATTAAATGCGTTAAAGTTCGACAGTTTTTTTGTCTCTTGTAAACTTCTAGTTTTGGCACTTATACCCTTATGCCCCAGGACCCTTTATACCATTTCTTTTTTGTGGCGTTGGTCGGCTTATCAATTTAATAATGTTCAAGTTTTTTACAATTATATGCAATTTGATAATATATTACTGATTTTTTAAATTGATTGTAACTAACATTAAATGCAATGCGGAGGTTAATTTTTTACGCCGAAATCAAAATTACGTACACTCACTATAGAAAAAATGATACTTTTAAAAAATGTTTAAACAAGTTTTAAGTTTACGAGACATCTTGAGTTTTTTATTTTAATTCAGCTCGAGCCTCGAACTCAGCTAGAAATAATTTGAAAAATCACGAACGCTTGCAAGTTTGAGAGCGCCTAGTGTGCGCGACTATTAGTTCATGCGCTTCGCACTCCATGTTGGTATTTCCCCCACATTTGTCCACAGAACATTTAAAAGAAAAGGTCAAAGCATCGACAGCTGTAATTTGAAGATTGTGAATTCTCTTTTGTTGAAACTCCTTCGGCCTTAACGAATAAATTCTCATCAGGTATCTCGTGGTTCCCCGAGTAAAAATGCTTCGACTTGAGTTCGACTTGAATGACCCCAAATCAAGACATGGTGAAGTCGAAAAGTTGGACTTGAGCATGTCTCAATTTTGAGACGGAGCTAGATTTAAATGTATGTCTTGGAGCCAAGTTTCTACGTCTTGGAGACAAAAATTTATCTCTTGAGTCGAATTTCAATGACTCCAACACGAGCGGTTTATTACTTCGAGTGTATACATGTCCTAACAAAAAGGGTCATTCTGACAGTCATAAAAGCTGAAAAAGTTTCGCCGATCTCAGCCAAGACAAGGCCTGTCTTGAGACAAGTAAACGCCTTTCTAACTGTCGTGGCCACAAAAGTAAGACGAAGGCCTATGTCTCGACTCAGTTTTGAGATGCAGCCAGGCATCAAAGTCTTGAAGACAAATTCAAGGCATAATCAAGTCGAACTCAAGTCGAAGCATTTTTACTCGGGTTGGACTCTATTTTGTCCGAAATATGAACTTTTCTACAATATGTTCAACACTATTATATCAAATGCATATTACATTTATTTCAGTACCACGGCCTGGGATTGCTTATTCATATATTGCAAACTGAAGTAAAATTTTTATTTATCATGATGAATTTAATATTTGTTTTTCATTTTGGATTATATTTCATGCTCGGTTCCCTGAAAAATGTAGCATTTCAATAAATTTATATTACGAGGGTAGTTCAATAAGTCCTTAGAATGACCAGCAGATGGCGCGCGAATCGCTCCAAATCATCTGTTTTCAGTCAGCACCACTCCCGACTAGATATATCGTGTAGTCACAGTCCACATCTTCTGAGTTTACGTGTTTTTATAACCAATTGAAAAAAAAATTGTTCGTTAAGAAAAATGGAAAAAAACGAGTTCAGAGCGGT
>NC_046662.1:88881590-88900956 GCF_010883055.1 Belonocnema kinseyi
GAAATTTTTAAAAAACGACCACATTTGGCGAGAAAAAAAATTCTCTTTCATCACGACAACGCCCGAGTTCACACATGCTTCGTTTCAATGGCTAAAATTGAATAACTAACTTTCGAATTGGTCGAACACCCACCGTATTCACCAGATTTAGCCCCCAGTGACTTTTTCTTATTTCCAAACTTGAAAAAATGGCTCGGTGGACAGAGATTTCTAGACAACGAAGACGTCATTGCCTCTGTAAGTGCTTATTTTGAGAAACTTCCGAAAACGCACTTTTCTGAAGGATTAAAAAAACTTGAAAAGCGATTGACCAAGTGTATAGAGCTCCAAGGAGATTATGTTGAAAAATAAAAAAAATTTACCCAAAAAAAATTGTTTTTATACTTCATTCTAAGGACTTATTGAACTACCCTCGTATTACAATTCATAATATCCAGTGTTATCGAAACATGTATTTTCATGGTCTTGTTTTTATAATTAAAAAAAGGAAATTTTAATTATAAAATTCCTTCGAACGTTATTGCATAGTCGGACTACAGACAGACCTACAAATAGCCAGTGTCAGGCAGAAATTTTCGTAAAAACTATTTTTCTGGCTCAGGGGGTCGCCAAACATCCAGAATTGATGAAAACTGGATAGGGCCAAAATCACATCAATCTCAGACATTCCATCTGAATGATGAGAATGTACAAATTTAAGGTGGCAAATTGGATGCTTCATTTCGACCCCGTATTCAGCATCTCAAGAAATGCCACAATGCTGACTGTCATAAAATCCTTGCTGGCCTTTGAACCGGCTCGTATGTTTGAGTTAGCTTAAAATGTTTGAGCTTATGAGCTTTGACCTTACAAAATTTCAGCTATAACTCATAAATTTTTCTTAACCCTTTCAATCACATATTTTTCCTTACATCTAAAATTATTGTAAATACGTTTTCTGGGGGTTTTTTTCGACGCTGAATTCGAATTTGAAGTCAAAATTTTCGTTTGAAAAAAATTCAAGATGACGGACCCAATATGGTGAACAGAAATGCAAAAATGGTCAAAGGATGTTTAGCTCTGTATAGAAACAAAAAAAAGGTAAATTTTTTTTAAAATGTGGTTGAAGTAATAAAAAACTGCGAATATAGAGTGGTTCGTTTTGGGGCTCACCATGACGCAAAGGGGGTTTTCATGAACCACGAGGCTCATTTCGCGTCGATTTTTGACCCCGCCCCTTCCCGCCCCTGTCGCTCGATTTTCCTACTTTTTCTTTAGTTTTTCGCCATTTTATGGCATTAGAATTGACCCCCTCCTTCTAACAAAACACGTGATTTTTAAATAGCCCCTAACTAAACTCAATTTGACTTAACTCATTAACTGACGAGCTCATTTATCAATTTGGATAAACATAACAAAAAATTTAAAATTAGTCCACCTTTTCTTATCAGTGTATTTTTCATGTCTAGACATTCATATGATTGCATAAGGGCATTTTGGGGGTGCAAAGTCTCGCGCGAAAGCTCGAGACACTTCTCTTTCAACGCGCCTGTTGGCGCAAGCGTATTATCAGGAAGAGATTGAAAAGGGAGGTGCGTTCAAGGGAGAAAGAAGCTGGCTTGCCCCACGTAGAGAAGAGACTGTGTCTGTGGGGTCGTAGTGGAACCGATGCCCACGGTGTGTCCACTTTTCCCCTCGTATATGACTACATATATCTGGAAGAGCAGGATAGCAGCGCTCTGGAACGCTATGTTGCGGCGCCTTGCGCGGGCTGTCACGCTGAGCTTGACTCTATATCTATATGGTATTACAGACTATGTACAATACAAAATAGGTATATAGATATACTAATATAGCAATAGGCGCGATATGCTCCACGCGGCGTCAAGCGTGTTCGCGAAAGTGCGAGAGAGAAAGACCGCAAAGAGAGGGCAGGAGAGTGACTGTGGGGTGAGCGCATGGTGAGCACGGTTGCGCCGGCAGCTTATGCACTGCTGGATCCACACTGCCGGCCACACTCTCACTTTCGCCGGCACCGCCGACGGTTGTCGGTACGTCGATCGGAGTGACACAGTGATACCACATCAGGACATTGATTAAATGGAGCATTGGACCAGCTGTGGACTCAAAAATGTATAGAAATTTTCATTAAATTTCAATCAAATCCGTCATTTGGTTCATGGTTAATTGGAATTGGTAGCAACACGTGCGGTTTAAATCAGAACCCGAGGATATCATCTTGAGAGGGTGAAGCACGTGATAAAGGGGAAAAGGAGTCCTCTCTGATATACAAACTCATTCTCAGATAAACTCACACAGTCACACGTCGCCCTCACTCGTGACGGACGGACGTCGCGATCTAGTGGGGGAAAAAGGGGAGTCTCTCATTCTGACTCGCTCCGATTTATTTCCAAAGTGTCGTCGGTCGAGTGCGTTTGCTGGAGAGCCGTATCAGCTTCTCATGGGTCGGTCAGTGATTGGAAATGCGAATATATGGATAATTTTCTGTTTCATTTACCTTGAACTTGAGATCATCAATGAGATCAATAAAAGCTCGAAATTGCCCCTCGGTTATAAGGACTTTGAAAGTGCTTGCAAAACTCATGATAAGAGATAAAAGAGTTACGAGAGTTGGTCTTTACTCGGTAGAAGTTGAGCAACTAGGAGGAACAATTGTGTGGTAGCACGCGAGCGACATTGACCTTAAACTTGCTCGCTTCGCGCAGTAGGCACTAGGCTCATTGCGCGCACCGGCTGCAATAACAATTACGTACGATAACTCAGCTTTAATGTGAGTGAAGGGTATAAAACTGGTGTTGGCGATAAGGCTGAAGTAATACTCCAGAGAATGATACATGTTATGTGATAAATATAATTCAGGTCGAACTAGTGAGAATTTAGATTATTTCCTAAAAGTGTCTTGTGGTGCATCGCTGCTCCCTGTGAACTTGTGAGGAATAATAAGTGAAAACATAGTTTGTATAACTAACTCGACGATTGTTGAGTGACACATGTGTGAGTGATTTGGCAGTTTTTTTATCCTTCTGTGACCGCGGAAGCGGGATTAAGGCTCAAAAGTGGCTCATACGGCAAGGGACAGGGCAGCAGAGCTCCAGGCGGAAGTCCGAAGCGCTATCAGGGTGCTGCATGGATGGTGTCCTAGACCCCCACAACAATCGGTGCATGTTCGAGGGGAAACGGTTTTGATGTCACCTCAAAATCAAATGAGAAATTCACATTCTATGAGACCAGGACAACCACCACCGCCACCTTCGGTTGTGGTTAGCTCGACCTCTAGCATGAGACCGCCACCACCTCCACCTCCTCCAAGGGCAAGACCATCCGCTGAAGGCAAAGGTCATCATGAGGAACCTACCAGTTCTATTCCTGATCTCGGTAAGGTCCATGTTTAATTCTGGATTGAGAGGAGCTTTATTGGAGTAAAATATGTCCTTGGTTCTGGTTTCATGTAGGTCATTATCAAAGGCCTGATAAGTAACCCAAGGAGCATTTAAAAATGATTCTTTCCATTTGGAAGTTTTTGTTTCTGATGTGATTGATGTCTTCATTCGGTTTGCAAGTTTTGCTCTTGAGGTTGTATAATCTACTTTTGATACGAAGCAATTCCTTGTTACAATTTGATATAGTCGATGATACGCTTTCTACAAATTTTCATTTTTCCTCAGAACTAAAGGATTGTATCTTGTTTAACAGAGTCTCCCACGCGTTACTTTTATCTCAATCTTATAATTATCAGATTGTGATATCCACATATAAAATATTTATCTTTGAAATATAGAATATTTTTGAAATTTCATTCGGAAATAAAATTTGTAGAAAAAATTCCAGGACAGAAAAATTACTTTATTTTCTGGATATTGTCAATATTTTAATGAGTTCGATTCGCAGTGCCTAATCATGAAATCTGATACTTTTTAAGGCTTTAACTTCAAAATCATTCAGTTTGGAAAGCTTAAATTCCAAAATAGTTACTTTTAAGACTCTTTATTTTTCAAATGTTCAGTTTACTGAGTTTCTAACGTTTTTTCGGAATTTAAAAAATATTTTAACTAAAAAATGTTCAGTTTTAGTACTAAAATGGTTTCAATTTGAAAGCAAAAAGAAAATTTTAATTAATTTGAATTACTCTTCTCTCATGAGGAATGAAAATCTTAAGGTATTGTCAAAAATCTGGCCTCATTATTTTTTGCAATTGAATTTTTGTTTGATTGTCGCTTCTTGCCAATTTTATTAAGATTATTGAATTTAACCAGTTAACTGGTAGACTCCAAATAGACGTGGCCAAAAATAGTACGTAATTTAAAGTTCTGATTCATAATCAGCGACCAAAAATCCCCAGGGATTGAGTTTTATGGGAGTTACTCAAAATGCGCATACGTAGAGAATGTTTTTCCGAAAAGAAGCCATTATTAAATAAAATTGAATCATTTTTCAAAAATTGGTAAGAAGTGAAATTAAGCATTAAATCAATTGCTGAATGACACTTTTAAAACAAATTTTACCTGCAAGTTAAAAATTTTACATTAAACATAACGTTTTTTATTTTAAATGGCAACCTGGGTAATATTTTTTTTGTTTCTTCTAATCTTAAAAAAACAAATGTTTTTTCAGAGATCTGGTTTTTGGCACAACAATTACCTTAAGTAATTCTCATCTGGAGATGTTTAATGGTTGAGGCTTCTAATTGTAATTATTGGAATTAAACTTAATGAAATGATCCAATTTAAAATTATACATTATTTAAGTCCATGTAACAATAATCCGATTCCTACCTTACCCACATGTTTTTTCGCTAAGCCCAAGTCCATAAGAAGTGAGATATCAAGTTCAAAATTTGCGAAATTACAAAAAAGGCATAAAGGAGGGCTTATCTAGTATACATTTTTATATCTTTTAAAAACATTTATTTAAATCATATAAGCCTGCATTACCAGAAAAAACCTTTCATCATATGCCTTTAATTGAATTGCGTAAACTTTCAACTAGATATCTCATTTCGCGTAGACAACACGAGTTTGCCAAAAAAACATGTCGGTAATGTAGGAATCAAATAGGTGTTAGATAATAGATGCCCGAAGTCGAAATTTAAAATTGATGAATTATAACCGTTTAAATTTTCATTTCAAGTGTTTTGAATTTCGCTTATGTTAAGTATTAAACACTAAATATACGCAAAAAACATTAATATTGAAGGTTAAAATGTTATTAATTTCAATTACTGGGAAAATGTTTGCAAACAGGGAAAAGATCAGAAATTTTGTTCCTACTCTTTAATGGACGCCCTGGTGTTTTTTTTCCCTAAACTTGAAGTGCTTTCTTCATTAACTATAAAGATCATAATTGCAAAATAGAGAACAATGAGATTTTTGCATATGTGTATCTATACAATAAAATTGAAATATCAATGATTATCATTAATATACAATCTACAAAATGAATATAGTAAAATATCTTTATTGGATATTTTTTATATCACCTTGCCCTCGTTAATTTCATCATATATTCTTCGCGGGAGGTTGATTAATTCTTTCGTATGATGTTCGTCATTTTTAGATATCACAAAAGAGTTAAAGAATTTATTCTGCTTTAAATTCACTTTCTACATATAGTTGAGTCTAGTTTTACCGAATTTTCAATCTCATACATAATCGCTAAATAACAAATTACCAGATTTCTTCGGAAGACATCAGTGAACGATAATTACCAATGCACTTTACAAGGTCGCCTTGACTAGCGATATCCAAATATCACATGTCTTCGCAGAATCATTTCATGCACTATATGTTTAGTGTTTATGACTGTCTCGTTGATTAAGGATATATTGTCTTACACTCTTCCATGTTAAACAACGTTTTTAACATCCTTCTTTAGTGACTAACTTGTCAAGTATAGAATATTGTTTTAACGATTTATTCGTATCTTAAAGTTAGCAAAGTACTATTGTTATCTCGTGAAAAAATTTCATCAACAAAAATCTGACTTCCAAAAATTAATTAATAATTAATCATTTTCTGCAATTTCCTGTAGAAAATTATTTTACGAATCTTTAAATAATTATGAATGGTATTGATAGATCGATAAAATTGCCAATAGCATATACGATTTAATTTTTTTTGTCTACTTAACAACAAGACTTTCAAAACAAAGAGCCTATCCGAAAATAATTATTAGCGTAGATCAACGCCACGTGAGATTTTCCTAGACACTCAAGTTGAGCAATTTCCACCGACTCGATTTTCTTTTAGTATACAACTATTATGTAATTCTTCCTACCATAAGGCATAACATTTGAAAGTGATACCGCTCCGTAATTTTAGACATGTTTTGAAAGATTCCTTGAATAATTTATTTATACATTTCTTTATAAATGCCTTCGTTGCATTTAACAATTTAAATTCATTAAATTATCAGAAGCGAACGTCCAGGTGACTTTGGTGACGATCTTCACGCAACGTATCCTGGAATATATGTACCGCCTAGTTTTCTCTTTATTATTTGAACATTTCACTAGCCTAGACAACAACTTTACTTAAAATAACAAAATTAACTTCTAAAAATTAGAATAGAGGCATTTTTGAAAATCAGGAAATGATGGGGGATTTTTTTCTGCTGGTAAGCTAATTGATCTTTAATTTAATCGCTCTAGATAGTAAATAAGCTTCTAACAAAAAGCGAAAGTAATATCAATGAGACAGATTTCTGACTTCAGAAATTTCTTGAATGGATAATATTGGAATTTCATTCCTATTCATATACAATAATTGTCTTTCTAACGCAATGGTTGCATTTTTCAAACTTTCCCTTGGATAAGTTCACTTTCTCGCTGACAGACTTATTATGGAAATGATTATTCGTTCAAGAAACACGAAGTAAGGTAGATCGACAGTAAATGCAGACATAAATTAATTAACAATGACTTGATAAAATGTCAGGATCGCCGAGCTCATAGCGAGCTCGTATACGTCATTGAGCCTTGGCCTCCAGAGTAACGATAACGTAGTGTAGATAAGGTGACTATTCTAAAATTGTGTGACTTGACCCATTCGAGATCAACAACAACCTGCGGGCTTATATATCTCATTGCATTTTTATCAAAGTGTAAATATGACGTTTCTTTTTACAAATTTATCAAAAATTCAAACTTAAACGCTTTACATTAATTATAGACACTTTGAGTAAAATAAAATGCTATAATCATTTGGGTAGAAATCAAAATGACTTTCATTTTAGTATAATTTTTTATTCGATTATTGAATGTGTAATCTTCACCCAACTTTGATAAAAGCAATTTTTTTCTACACATTAAATAAATTTGCTACTGAATTCCGATTGGGTTGATATATGTCAACACGGAGGTAATAAAACTCGCTTTTTAATAAAGGAGACTTTGAAACTTGTCGTCGATAAGAAAAGATGAGCAAGGTTAGACCTCATTATCAGTAAAAATAATTTTGATATATTAGAGGCTTGTACAAAACGTCTTTTTTTTACCTACGAAAGTCAGTGAGGGAGTTATCGTCACTCCACTGGTTGACGGCGAATCGCTATATCTTTTTGGTAAAAGATTTGTAAAAATACAATAATAAAACCAATATTTTTAATTTACACTTGAATACTCAGGTGTCGAATCTGTCGATAACTCAAGCATTTTTGTATTTATAACTTTAGAGTTATTAAAATGTTACGTGATGACTTAACAAGTAATTAATAACATAAAGTTATACATTTTTGAATATTCAGAATCCGCCGCAAGCTTCCGATCACTCTAGCATTTACCTTAATTACATTTCAGCCAAAGCACTTAAGTTTATTGCCAGGCAAATAATTGACTCTTTTTTTTCAAACTGATTATTTTTCAAATTTAAATAATGATTACTAATTAAAGAAGGCTTCTGGTATGAGGATAAGTATCGGATGTTGTGTCTGGGCGCATAAGTTCTTGAGGGCATCGTGACGGCACACTGGCTCAGGAATGGATTTTCGGGGAAAGATTAAGCTGCAGGTCGCAATTCTCAACCGATTAATTTTTTTAAAATTAATTACTCAGTATAGAATTTCTAACAAATTTAAGGTGGCCGATTTTTGATTTTGTTTATTTGAAAAGTATTACATTAATAAATATATCACAATAAATGACAAAATCGAAGTATTACGTTTTTAATGGATTTAAAATAATGAAAATGGACATAAAATTGTTAACATTTCCATTAAAAATGCTAATTGAATGTAAATAATTAGTTTCAAAATTAAAGCGATTACTAATAATATTAATAATAAAAATAATATAAAATATAATAATAATATAACATTATTTATGATTATAAAATTCCACAGGGGTAACTTATTTTATTTGCTCTCAGCCAAATTGAAAATGATAGTTTTGAGGTTTGTCAACGTAAGTTGTTTATAAAAATGGTTTATATTAATTTTTCACACAGATTCTGTATCAGATATCCTAAAGCTTTAAACTCCATGTGATTTTCATATTTAAAAAACTTTGAAAAATAATTAAACATGCGCATTCGTTTATGTATATTTTTAAGTCATCATTTTAATTTTGAACCCAACTATTTACATTCAATTGGCATTTTTTAATGCATTTTTAAAATCATTTTTACTTCCATTTGCATTGTTTTTAATCCATTAAAAATATAATACTTCGATTTTACCATTTTTTCCGATATCTTTATTAATATAATACTGTTCAAATAAACAGAATCCAAAATCGGCAGCCATAAGATAATTAGGAATTTTATACTGAGTAATTGAAAAATAAAAAAGTGAATCGGTTGAGAATTGCGAACTGTAACGTTTAATCCTTCGGCGAAAATCCATTCCTGAATCGACCTTTTGCAACGTGTATCATGGACGCAGACACCCTTCAGAGCAAAAGGTACGTGTGTGAGTGCATTTTTAAACACACGCACGATGCACGTGCAGCAAGTGCTGGTTCGCTATCTCGGCGGGAGGGTACGATAAGCGCGGGAAAGATATTTTTAGGGCCCTGCATTTTATCTTGCCTTGTCTCCGAGTAAAATGTGCCTCGCTTTGTTCCTGACATCCTGGTGAAGAAATTTCCACTCCAAAATCTCCTTTTATCTTGGAAATATTCAGCTGGGCTACAACTTCATTCATTCACAAAATTCGCGCTTTTAACTTCATTAGGACTAGAGTACTCCATACAGGCGTATATCAGGGTGGCCGTATAGATGAGGGAGAATCTGGAAATCAAGAAATTTCGTTGGTCAGGGAACGTGAGGAAATTTAATAAAAGCTTGCAATAGCCAGAGAAGTTCTATAAAAGGCACTTTAAAAAGCTGTCAGGGATAATACATTTTTATTACACTTTTATCTCATATTTTTTCTTCCATCGAAAAGTCAACTATTTCTTTCAAAAATTCATATTTTTGGTTTAAAAATTCATATTTTTGGTTTAAAAATTCATCTGCTTTAGTGGTGTTTTCATATTTGTTGGATAAAAATGTTACTTTCTGGCTGGAAGCTAATCTTTTTTTACTGAGGATTCAACTATTTGGTCAAAATATAGATCTCATTGGTTGAATTTAACAGTTTTTTTATTTAAAATTAAAACATTTTTCGGTGGAAATATCTACTATTACATTATTTGTTGAAAATTTATCTTCTTTGGTTGCAAATTCGTTATTTTTTGCTTAAAAATTAGTTGAAAATTTTTTAACTGAAAATTTAATGATTCCAATTACAGATTCATTATTCTGGTTGGAAAATTATTACTTTGGTTGAAAGTTTAAATATTTTGATGAGAATTGATCCTTTTAAATTAAAAATTCATCTACGCGGGTAAAAGTTCAATTAATTTGTTCAAAAAAATTTATTTTTTAACTGAAAGTGTAAATTTCCCATTTTTTGTTTAAAATCGATCTTTTTAGTTGAAAATTCTACTTTTTTGTAACAACTAATCTTCTTGGTTATACCTTTGTTCCCCTTTTATTAAAAATGTAACTGTTCGGTTGAAAATTAACTTTTTTTTTGAAAATTCATATTATCGACCAAATAATAATTCAACTGCTTTAGAGAAAATTCATCTGTATGGTTGAAAGTTGTACTATTTTGGTAAAAATTCGTCCTTTTTTTTAAATTCATCCGTTTTGGTATCAATTTCATCTTTTCATTGAAAATTCAAGATTCAAATTATGGTCTTTGAATGTAATGGCCAGGAAAAATGAAAAATCTAGGAAAAGTACGGGAATTTTGAAAATGAAATTTTTCCGACACCCTACTAGTTTAAATCAAAAAAATTACTAAAGGGCAATAATTTAATATGTTATTTTGCTCTACGGATAAGGGTAGTTCTTATTTTGTAGGATGACATTCTTTTTCAAAGAACTTGCTTCATGTAGATGACTTCGTGAAGTTGGATGAAAAAAATATGCCCACCAAGTTCGAGTTCTAGCGTACAGTATTTAGAGTTAGAGATGTC
Organism: Belonocnema kinseyi; assembly: GCF_010883055.1. Classification (NCBI taxonomy): domain Eukaryota; kingdom Metazoa; phylum Arthropoda; class Insecta; order Hymenoptera; family Cynipidae; genus Belonocnema; species Belonocnema kinseyi. The sequence continues at coordinate 88,892,050 of NC_046662.1, forward strand.
TCAACCGATTTAATATTGTCCATGTAATTTACATGGTGAAAACTGAGTCAAACCTTAAAAATGTTATAGGTAGGCGTTATATTCAGGTTAATTTCCACAAAATTTTAACATTTTCAAGGTTTCGCTCAGTTTTCTCCATGTATATATTACATGGGAAATTTCAAATCGATCGGGGCACCTCTGAATATTATGCCATTGAACTAAAACTTGGTGAGTATCTTTTGCCCGTAAAACCTCACGAAATCATTTACATGGAAATTCATTTGTAATATAATGTTAAGAAATGTGATAGATGTAAATGTATTCATGCTAAGCAGGACCATACATAATTATAGAGAAAATACTCGCAATCAAACAATATTGGTGGATTCCTAAAAACAATTCAATGATTTTTGATTATCTTTTAAATTAAAACTGGCATTTTCGGATGCCAGAAATTTCCCAGTACTGAACTGCTAGTGTGCAGTACGGCGTCTATACCGCACGCCAGTACTGGCGCAGTACATGTGCCCAGTATTTTGGAAATCCGGCAATATGTACTGGGTCAGCCGTGTATTTTCACCTGGGAAGTCCTATTAGCCGCGCGAAATTTTAAATAAAAAAAGAATATATCTCTATCATTCGAAAAGAGTTTAACAATTGAAGATAGCATAACTCCCTCCTCGAGTAATTGTAAAAGGCAGCAATTAATTTCCCTACCGTTGAATCGACAGTTGAGGACGGACGAAGCCTTTTCACTTTTTTCATTTCTTCCGCGATTTGTCTGAATCGTTAGTCCCTTTCTTTTTGTCACGGATATGCATTTCCTATGCACCCTTGAATTTCTCTTTTGGTGAGGAAAAAGAGGGCTGAGAGGGTGGGATAGACGGACAGTCAGAAGAAGGGAAAAAGCCTAAAAGAGAAAGACAAAGGGGGGTAAATGCTCGTACGTGAAGTCGTGGCATGCGTGAGTCAGTCACCTCCTCAACGTGGGTGGAGTGTATGGATTTGAGGGTGAAGTAAGGAGGGGGGAAAGAGAGTTAGTGGGGTGAAAGAGAAGAGACGAAATCGGGAAGGGTGGGGGTGTCTGGCTGCAGCCCTCAATGCCCCACACACTACCATAATCCCTGTTACATGATGCACTAATTAGTCAATTCCGTCTGGTCCAAATTAACAACCCTCTTGATCTCGCGTTACGGATTATCACGCCAAAAGGACCCTATTGCACGATTCTCGGGGGTTTTTTTTTCAGGAATTTAAGTTTTATATTTTAAATAAGAATATACTAGATTACGTTATAATACCACTATCACAATTCTAGTAGACATTACTTTGTATATATTTTCAAGTTCATTTTATTGCAGTTATACAATTTGTTATATTCCTCTAGATTTGTAGATTATGTTTGTATGTTTTTTGGAATTTCTGTGTATGCATTTGGAGTCTTACAGATTAACAAGAAGCGAAATTACCAGAGAAATGATAAGGTGGGATCTTTTGAATTGGGAAAATATAACGATTTTATTCAAAAAGGCCCTGTCTAGGTTCACAGAATTAAGCTGCGCGTGCAGGAGACACCAGCTCATCAATTATAAGATGTATTGTAATATGACTGACTTACTTACATGTGAGGTAAAGTGAAAAATCTGGTTATATGTTCCAAGCGACAATAAACAGATGATTTAATATTGAAATAACTGCTTAGTAACTTTATTTTCTTTAAAATGATTATAAAGCTTATAAATAATTCTTTTTTCTGCAAGGTTTTTCTATCAAGCACTTTTCTTTACCTTTTTTTAGAGTGAGTAATTTACTCCCAGATTTCGAAGTAGAATCGCTCACACTTCAAGGGATGATAAATAGTTGTTTATGAATTAAATGTGTTTTTGTGTTTAATAGTATGAAAGAGGGCCATATAGTGATTACATATATAGACCATTAATACCTCATTTAAATTCCTCCTTGCATTTTAATGTGAAAATCCAAAAACAGGAGCCGCTTAGTTCCATTTTACGCGGTGCTTAACATTATAAAATTTGTTTCAATATACTTTGAAATGACTTTTCGATACCAAATAATGATTTTAAAAATCCAGTGTTTTTATATTGCACTATTCAACTGATCCAAGTGGGACAGATATTTTAATTAAAATAATGGAAATTTTTTTTAGATTGTAACATGCCCAATGTAAGTTCTTATATCCTCACTTTCGTTTCTCGAGAAAAACTCCAGTCCAAAGTTGAACTGCATAGATAAAGAATTGACCGGAAAAATAACTCAGAAGTGACACATCACGTGTTCCTAAACATCAGAGCTCGAGCCCAAGTGGGTTAAAATTAGGTAACTTTCAATCCTTCAGTAAATGTTTGCATACGCCGCGCAGGTATATAACAGCTGAAGGCATTCTTGAGTGATTCAGCCTCAAGGGCACATTGTTAGAAATTAGGAGTATAAAGCGTTGGGTACCTCAGGTAGTTTTCATTTTTTGATATCAAGCGATGACTTCTAGTGCTCTAGATTTTATAGTGCAAGAATTCAATGATAATATCTTTTTTTTTGTTAAGACAATAAAATTTACATTTTTTAAACTCGAGAGCAATTCTGCTGAACTTGGTTGAATGAGTCAATCGACGGTCTATTGTTCGACCAACGAAAGCTGCATAATGGCCTGGCTACTCTTACCATTGGTATTAAAAGTACATTAAAAGCCTTAGAGGCTGCTATGCGACTATGCAGACTCAATTTTTTCATGCAAAAAATTCGTATGAAGAAAAGTTTACTAAACTTTAACGAAAATGTTCTAAACCAATGTGTTTAGCGACCCGTGAAATTCGGGATATCCAGGAAATCTGTACTCATAAATTTAAGAAACTGTCTATCACGGAATGTTCCGTAAAACTAATCCTGTTCAAGCTCATTCAGAGCTAACGTTATGAAAAATTCCGTAATTATAGCTATATCGCTATATTTAACCGGTTAGTTTCAGGGAACATTCCGTAATAATAACAGTCCTTACATTTAAATAAAAATTCTCGTTTTCAGCGTAAAATTATTATTATTAAATTATTCGATTCAATAGTAAAAGTATGTGACGACTTCAACCTCATCGATTTATTACCAGCAAGCAAGAAGTTGGGGATTCTTGAAAATATTTTAAAAAATATTTTCAAGTAAATTTTCGATCGTATTATGGTCCTGGGTTTTGAATTTTTAAAATTTTAAACTTTTACAATTGAAGCTTAAAATTCTTTTATTCAAACGCTCAATAATTCCTGCGTAGAGAATGGAAGTTCTCAACATTATTCAACTTAACATTTTAAAATTAAATTACGTTAAAATACACAATTAAAACGTTAAAAATCTTATATATTGAACATGTGAAGGATTTTTGGTTAAAAAATATAAATTCACGTTATCATTTTAAAGTTTATCTTTAACCGGTTCTCTCGGTAAAACCATAGCGATCCTGATAACAGAATATAACCCTTGTAAACAGGATGGATTCTCGTCGCCAGTTGTGAAAGAAAAAAGGCGTTCTTAAAAATCTCCGTGATTTTATGTCTGCTGCTGCGGCCTGTCTGTGTTGGGAGATTTTAAATAGTAAAAATTTATTTCTGTGCCAATTTTTTAAACTGTAAATTAAAGTATTTAATTTTTGGTTGAAAATTTATCTTTTTGTTTTAAAAATCTGGCCATTTTGTTGAAAATCAAACTTTATGCGTTGTTAATTCAGCTATATGGTTTTGATTGTTTAGTTGAAAATTTATTCTCATAAAAAATTCAATTATTTTTTGAAAACGTAACTGTTGTTGGTTGAAGTTTATTATTTTTTGTTTGAAAATTCGGCCATTTGGTTGCAAATTCATATTCGTAAGTTGAAAGTTTAATAATTTGATTACAATATTAACTATTTTGTTAAAAATTAAATATTTTGATAAAAATGTATCTTTTTGGTCAATAATTAAATGTTGCGTTGAAAATTCATCATGTCGATTTAAAATTCATCTTTGTGGTAGGGAAGTCATTTTCTTTGGTTAACATAAATTAAAGGATGTGAAATTTTTTAATTTTCATTTTAAATTGTTGTATTCCATTTCTAAAAGATTCTATGTAAGAATGTTACAAGATTAAAATGCTTGTTAAAGTTAAAATCATGTTTGCAAGAAGCACTGGGCCAGCGAGACGGTTTTTTATTGTTAAAGCGACCTCGGTGATCGAGATAACGCGATTGTCATTGCAATTTACGAGTCAGCGATTCGATTGGAGTACTAGAAGCTGCTCGTTATCCGGTGTTCGAGGCCATTATTGAGAATAAAATGATACAGTTATAAAAAAACAAGTGGCTAATTCTTGAGGGTGTTTTCAAAATTAAGAAACATTCTTTATACCTAAAATAAAGAAATTAATAATGTAGGTATTGTGGATGTAACTTAATACTGAATTTTTTATGCACTTTCTTTCAACATTCAAAGGAAAATTGTAACACATGCATGGAATGTTTGTTTTTCGAGGCATGTATACCACGCGGGAAGTGGCCAATGTCAAACGTGGTAAAAACCAGTTTTAAAAAGACTTTCTAACTATTACGATTGCGCATTTTGATTAAAAATTACTATCCAGGACTGCAGAAATCATTACCTCGCCTCTTCCAAAAATGAGTGTGAAGATTACTGGCGATGGGCTCATCTTTTCTGGCTCGTACAGCAAACTTCACTCTCATCTGAAACTGCGTACTTCCCGCACCTATAGCACAATGCATTATTAAGAGGGCTGTGTACGTGGGCTTTTGGAGACATGTCGTCTAGGTGTAATTTCTCCGAAAGTATTGTGAAAAATATGACTTATGTGGTATTTCTGGGTTCGGAAAATAATAAGCTATGGGTATGTGTTTTTAAAAGTGAAATAATGTTTATTATATTAAAAATATGATTCGTCAAAGTTACCTTGCTTTTGAAGGCCAATATCTCGGCTTTTAATGATTATGTCGAAAATTGTATTTCGCAGAAACTTAGATAAAGTCTTTCTGTAAAGATTAGCATGTATTAAAGATATATTGCTTTTAAATAAATGCTAAAAAACATGCATAAAGGAACAGTGTTTTTGGTTAAATTTAATGCAAGTAATTACCGATCGTAGCGGCCAAATGCTAGAGAGAGCGTTAGGCACGCCCACACTGTTGTCCTCAATGCAATGCATGCCCTTTACCTCACCCCGGAAAGTTGCCGGGCTCGTAAGGTCACTTATACCTACGCAAACTGGAATTCACATCTGGCACCATTCTCAAGAAAACCTTCTTGGATTCATTTCTGAATTTTCTCGTTGGCACCAATGAAATTAATAAAATTTTAAAGTTCCCAAAAATATGCTAAAAATACTACTCTGACGCGCAATGGATTTGCGCCTATTTTTGATATAATAAATATTATTTCACTTTTGATAACTCATACACATAGTTCGTTATTTCCCGAATCCAGACATACTACATAAGTCATATTTGTCACAATACTTTCGGAGAAATTACGTCTAAACGACATGTCTCGAAAAGCATAACAATCCAATCTAAGCATAACACATCATTTATAATTGTGAACAATGCTTTCAAGTATTGTGTTCCTTGCTTTGGCAAGCTTAGATATTCACAAATTTCTGTGAGAATTATTTCTCCGGAAAGGGATTCTGCAACTAAGGAATCAGAGTGAGTTGTAAATTTCGTAGGTTGCTACAGCGTCAATAAATTTGGGCTTGGCTAAAATTGAGATTGACTCCATAAAATTATTAAAACCCTTGGAAATCCGTTGAAATTGTTCACATATGTTGAAAATGAAATGGAATATTTAAAAATATAATAAAATATTGAAATTATATTTTACGACTGCATGGAAAATGTATTGAAGTACATTGATATTTGTTCAATCCCTCAAAATCTACGTTAAAAGCTGGTGAAAATGTCTTTGAAGTTTATAAAGCACCCAAAAATCTTGAAAATTTCTTCAAATTATTGTAATCTCTTTCAAAGTTCTCGGAGTCTTTATAAATTTATAAATTTTAAACAAATCTTTAAAAATATTTGTAAGATTCAAGATAATTCAAAAATGGGTATAGACATGAAATGGATTGTGATTAACCACGAATTAATGTATGGAATAAAAAGTGACTAATGTTCTTTTTTACATCATCCTTGTGTAAAATATATTGTTTCTTTTTGAAGTCAACTTTGTTTTACGACTACTGTTTCAACTGATAATCAGCTCGTTCACCTGACGCACGCCAATTTATGTGTGATTGAATTAAATATGATAAATATAATTCGTCAGCCTAACGCAGCAATGTTTCAAAAATAAAATGCTAATTACAACAAATTACTCCTTGTGATGATTATTTCTAAAATATAGAAAATTAATAGGCTAGATCCTTTACGAAAAACGTACGGAAACGTCCACCGGCGGTTTGCCAGTACAGAACGAGTACAAGGCAGCATTGTGAAGCGTTACCAGCCAGTAATGGCTGCGTATAGATTCCCAGTACTGCGACTCCAGGAATCTGTACTAGGATAGCACTGCTAGCACAAATTTTAATAATTGATATTTATATGAAAAACATACTTGTTCAAAGTTACCCTACTTTTGAAGAATAATTTCACGGATTATAATGATTATTTAACAATAAAAAAATAAGATTCTTATATTAAAAACGACTTTTTCTAGTAGAATGAGAAATTTCAATCCAAATTTGTATTTGATATCAAGTATATTTCGAAATGATCTCCATCATATGTTTTGGTCTGATCAAAACATATTTAAAATATAAAATAATATAAAAAATAATAAATAAATAAAATATTTTCAACGTCTCAGACTTTATTTCGACTCCTCACGGTTAGTTAATGAAAAACTATTGTTAACAATTATTACTTGTACGGTATGCTTGGATTCGCAAAAGAGGCAGGAACCTGGTAATAAGCGTTACATTCAGAAGAATTTCTATTTTTATGAATACGCAATTTTTCCTCCGTCTAAAAATCCTGCAACGGGAACAGAAAATGTGAAAATCCTATTCCTCTCAATTGACTTAGCAAAATTTAACGAAAACATTTATTTAACCTATGTTTTATTATTAAATCTTTCTAAACTTATAAATTTGAAAAATATTCAAATTTATATTTATTTACATTTTAATAATTTATTTAAACGCCTTAAAAAATGCATAAAAGAAATCTATTTTAATGTGTGAATTAAAATAATTTTAACTCTGGAGAAGCGGACTTGAATTGATTAAATTTTCAAATTATATATTCCACTTGAAGGAATTAAAACAATTTATTACATATATTTTGTGAACTTATTAGAAGGAATTAAATAATCTCGAAATCTGAACACTTTTGGGGAATAGAAGACATCTCTGTGAGGTTATCTAAAAGGTTATTCCCTTTTGGGGAATAGGAACCTATGCGGCTGAGATTAAAAATATTGACCGATTTTTATTAACCTTTTTTTTGATTTACTCAGAATAATATAACGATGCTAATGCAGTATATTAAAATTTTATTAATTAATATTGTACAAAATTCGGATTTTTCTCCGCTGTGTCTAATCTCAAACAATGGGAAGGTCTCGCGAGGCCGAAAACCGTCCGCTCGACAAACTACCACCCGCCGCAAGGGTAGTGGTTTCCAAACAATGCCTGACTTAAGGTGACGGTCTCCTGATGATGACTTTCTCCCAGGCAATTTTTTTCAAAATTTTTTTACCACCTACCTTTTTTTTTCTGAAAATATTTCAACTATGATTGGCTGTCATAATTTTTGTTGTCACTAACAAGCTCCACCCTTTTGGGCGCGCTTATCATATTTCTATCTCTCTCGCACACTTAACTCAGAGTTCCCACGCTAGTAGATAGCCCTCTTAATCCATTATCATTATTTGAAGTTTTATAATTCGAAAAAAATATTTATAGTTTTATAAATAATTTTTGAGATTAAAATGCAGTACGAATAATGCATCTGCAGAAAATAATTAAAAGGGTAATTAATTAGAATGTTCCTACTCTGCGATTTCTACATCTGATTGATTGAAATTTTTTAATCTTAATAACACATCAAGTCGTGGTCCCTCCAGCTAAATCTTAAGACTACCATTTTAATCAGTCAGAATGATAATCCTTGTATCTTGTATAATTTATAACCAGACAAGAAAGTCTTCCCTATCCTTAAAAAAGGGGCATCCAATTTCAACAAGTTCTATTTTTCCTTTGAAATGCAAATTTAATTCTACCGGAAGCTATATCGATTAAGTCGTATACGAAACAACGTTCAAACTCTTGAAGGTTCAATTTTCTGACAAAAATGTGGTTTTGGCTCGGTTTTGTTACAAAGGATGATGCTCCATTTTTCAAAGCTTTTAGTTTTGAGCTTTAAGGCCATGTGAGCGTAAGCTCAAAAATTAAAAAAAAATTTCAAACCCAACTTGCGTTAACACGAAACGAGATATCGAGTTGAAAATTTGGGAAATTAAATAAGAAGCACTAAGAAAGGTTTTTCTGGTCCAAAATTTTCAAAATTATAACAAAAGTTGTTTTGTGTAACATTTTTTTGTTGTTGCTTTTTTCATAATTATAAAAATTTAGAACCAGAAAAATGCTTCTTAGTGCTTTTTATTTAATTTCCAAAAATTTCAACTCGATATCGCGTTTCGTGTAACAATAAGTTGAATTTGAAAAAAATGTGAAAAAACCAATGTTGAGGTTACGCTTAGATGACCTTAAATTTAATTCAACTGTAACTTTTCAACTCGGATCCCCTTTTAGAAGCATTTTGATTTCCTTATGATTTTCGTTTTTTTTCTAAAATGAACTTTCAACAATCTTAACGTAGAATAGTAGTTTTTTACTAATAATTAGTAGAAATTATAATTTAAAAAAATCAAGTATATA
>NC_046662.1:88901056-88907502 GCF_010883055.1 Belonocnema kinseyi
GAAAAATCTCGATCCCATCCACACACTACTCCTTTCCCCTGCCGAGTGAGTCACGCCTACCCCGAAAGGGAAATGGCTTAATGGTGTAATAATAATAATAAAGTTCAAATTTTCACAAAATTCCATTTTTCAGTTCCAGAAAATCGAAATGTAGATTTTTTTACATTTAAAACCCACATCTTAAGATTCCAGAAAAAAATTTTCTTCTATCATTACCAAGGTTAAAGGCAGAAATCTTCTTGTCAAGATATGAAACTGAAATTCTGAATTCTAAAGAGTATTACAATAGAACTTTGCCACTTTCGGCACAACTATAAGCTAGCAAAGAGGGACTTTTCGCACACGTGTTACAACAAATATTTGATTTCTTTATTTTGATTTCAAATTGTCAAAATCGTGCAAAAATAAGTCTTATTGATAATCCTGTTAGAAATTTAGACGTCAAATTTTGCTTAAATTTGAAGGCCCTGTTTTTGGCTACTTTCTGAAGATTGAGGACAAAAAAATTGATCCTATCAACTATCTATTATTCTGATTCTGAACATTTATAAAACTGAGCCAATTTAAGTAGAACAAAAACATTCTTTTTGGTTAAAAATGATGGTCTAGGTTAGAGTCTAGATTCAGAATGTTTGCTCTTGATATTGGAAGTTCAGGAAGCCATAGCCCAAGGGAATTTTCTCGAATGACCTTGTGCGCTTGTACATGGGACGACCCTGCGCTGTTGCGCGATATGTGGCGTGGCGTGGATGGTCTCGGTCAAGGGGTGTTGGGGCAGCAGAGGGGACTAGGTCATTCCTCCTGTCTTGCAGTGTCGTGCGCACGGGGGTCATTGCGAGACAGTGAACCCTGTATCCTACGAATAGCCACCCTGGCTGCGCCGACAATCGGCACTCCCACCCCCATGGAGAAGGGTTCCATGCTACAGTTACTAGTAAACCGTAATAGACATACCTCATACCTTTATCAGCAATTTCCGCAAGCCGGGTTCGTACCCTGAGGGCGGTGCTTAGGACCGAGAGGGCTTTTTTAACATCGATCGTAAAATGCATGCCCAGCTCTATGGGTTTATTATTTGCAAGAAGGGCATTTCTACCAAGCGAAAATTATTTTAGAAGGTGGACGTAACACCTTGCTCGATTACTATTACATGCTTCCTGGGATTGATGTCTAACTTTCCAGTATTTAAAGTTTTTGCTTTTTAAAGCGATGTGTCTTGTTGCGCCGAAATTCGGGATGAGTAGTTAAATATTTTTCATAAGTTTGGTTAATCATCCACAAATTTCAAGATGACTAGCCGACCCCTTTTTCCACTTGAATTCCTGTTGAATTCTTTTTCATATTTGAATTTATATAAAGAGACTCCGCAAATCTTTCTTTTTTTGTTAATAATAATCAATAATTCAAGGAATACTTTTATATTAAACACTTTTAGTAATATTTGTAAATATAGAAAATACCTTTCGCGCATACGCAGAATAACAGTCTTGCAAGTTCATTCATACAATAGTAACTTATTCCGGACTTGGCGCCGGAAATAAATTATCGAGGTTCTTGCACTACTAGGGATCGAATAGCGTGTTCACCCGCATTTGCACAAAAGATTGCTGTCATATGCAAGTTCCATTTATAGATAGCAAACCAAAGAAATTACCGTTAATTTACAAAATTGCAAGTCTATACTCGAAATATACTCCTTAATCAACATATAATTTTTTTCTTTCGATATTATCAATAAAGTAATCCCTTAATGTATATTCTCGAATATCTGTGTAATTATAGGGAAATATTATAAAAATTACTCGACCTGAACCCTTATTATCACAATATTAAATCAAATCAAGTCTATCGTCGATTTTTATCTTGATTATTATCTGTGGCCTTCCTTGACCTTTAACAACTCACCCTCTTCTACTCGAGACAATTTTCCATCGCCCACCTACACTTTTATATAGTTTCCCCTATGCTTTATATAGTTTCCCTATCATTAATATATAGTGCCTACGACAATGAGCCAGACAATGTCGGAGACATGATTTCCATCAATTCTCTGAATATTTCAGTTCCAGCAATAGCAAACTCAACCCTCTATGTCTATATCCATAAATGTAATGCAAGCACAATGCGTCGCTCACGTGGAGCGATGACCTCGCCTCGTTCGAAGTTTAAGGTCCTCTGGATCTGCATGGGATGGATGTGGGTTGTTGGGGGTACTTCATCAGCATTCGCGACTAGTGGGGATTGAAAGCAGGGCTGTACCAGACATATAATTCAAACGGGGGTACAGAATCGTGATATCGGATTACATACTTCAAGGGTTAACAGAAAGAAGATTTACCCATCAAATTATTGAGGGTTGAAATTTTCCAATCCAACTTACATCGTAACACCGGAATTCGATAAGTCTCTCGTTTTAAGCAGAAACTTATAGTAGGCATAGCTAGGAATAGGTTACAACAAGTTGTTCTTACAAGACTATTCTGCATGAACGGTCTTCCCGATGTTAGCTCTAATATAATAGGCGGGAAACATTCACCAAGGCAAACATTCCACCGTCCTCCTCCTCTTGCAGACAGTAGCGTCTATAGTCTATATTCTATCGGATAGAGTATAGACGCTATCTATCCCATCTCGCTACTAGCAGTATATACTCTATTCCCTGAGAGAGGATGTCTAGAACGGCCAATTTTGGTTTTCTTCGCGCAGCCTATTATTCAATTTGTCAAGAAGAAGGGATTTGTTGAGATGTTTCAGTCAATCTGAGTGAACCTCTTCAAATTCATCAGAAACTATTTTCTTTGATTGATTTACGACACTGGCTTTATGTTTTCTACTACTTGTCTGTTTGCTTACCAAACTCAGTGTAGATAAGGCTACCCCAGCAGGGGTCTTTGGTTCACAGCAAGTCAAAGTAAGGAAATGTACAGAATTTAAACTTTGCAATTAGCAATTTGAAAATAGCATAATCCGCATCTACGAATTTTTCCGATTCCAATGACACATTGCTTGCCTAGGAAAGTTGAAAATTTGTAGAAGTTTAATCGCAGAAACTTTAGTTCAATATTTAATTTGATATTGCTTACTTCCCCAATTTTCAAACTTTATAGACAAATTACATAGCATTGGAATCGGAATGATTCGAACATTCTGAATATATTACTTTTAAGTCCCGGATCGCATAATTTTTAATTTTTAATTTTTAACTTTTTAATTACAATAAAAAGCGACTGAGTCAAAAACTTAAGTGGCTACCGTCGACCCCTGTCACTCCAGCCCTACGCGCGGTGAGATCCTTTTCTTTTATAGCTAACATCTCGTAAAAGTCATTCAAACTATTTTAGAAAGAAACTCAAGGAAAGTAATAAATATTAAATTAAGACCAAGGGACCAATGAGAAGAGAACTTAACAAACTACGTGTGAAAAAAACGGGTAAGGACACTCCTCCATCCAGAAACGCCAACCCATATGCGCGCCTAGACTATAGATCTAGATTCTAGAGGATCTTCTCTCAGGGAACAGAGTATAGGTAAAATCGGTCCTTATAGACTAGCTGGTGGATAAACGTTGCCAGTTGTGAAAGAATAGAGACATTCCAAAAAACCTCCATCTTTCAGTGATTTTAGGTACCAACTTGCATTAGTGAGAAAATTTAAAATCCACATTCTACCAAAGTATTGCGTCGCCTGATGCTGCCTCAACACTTTTTAAATCATTATACATTTTAAATCCTGACAATGGTCTTCTTCTGTTGTGAAATTTTTTTGAAATCGCGACCATCGATCTAGAAACCTCCGAAATGAAGGACAAAGAGTTGAATTCTCATGGGGGTGCATCACCCCTAGTTTTTACACCACTGGTAACAGGGCTCTCTATTTTCTTTCTCTCTCAGTCACGGAACCAGCGAGCGAGCTTTATGACAGGGTTGGCGGGGGTGGTTACATCGTAAAACGAGCTCGTTCGCGACCCTCTCCTCGCGACCCCCCCCCCCCAACATTCGAGGATTGTGGGGATGATGGTTCGATGCCATTGCACTGCACTGGGTGAGGGTCATTACTCCTAGCAAGGCGAGCCGGTGACCTCTGCGCCAACGCCCGGAATCGATCCGACCCCCTCAGACATAGGGGCGCAATGTAGTGTGAGGTCTCCTTTTATTACCATTAGGCTCTGTCCACAAGCGCACGTGCATCCCAGACTTCTTTGTGTCCAGCGTTCCTTCAACCACGATAGGATGGACCCAATGCCTAAATTATGTGACACATTTTCCTCCTGCCTCCTTAACGCAAGCGTAATCTGATTAGGTCTGTTGAACGTAACCTCGTAATATAGTTTAATTGACGTTACCTGGTGACATACAAAAATTATTACTCCTGAATTGCCTTTTATTTTTATTTTTAGTGCGATTTTTTGTGAGGGCCAATCTGTAAAGAGGGCTCATAAGGATTTTTTTACTCCAATTAAACAAAGTTAAAGTAAAAATGAGTATTTTCTAGTTTACGCGGAAGATGATACAAGGGCCTATACTGCATCTATTATATATCTGGCATATATCTCGAAAGTTAATGGAAGTGGTTATATTTCTTATTTGGACAAAAATTGTAGTATAACCGCCGTACCCGTGCAGAAATTTTGGTGTGGCGCAGGTCGGGCCCCGATCTGGAAAAATGTGGGCCCGACAGGGTAATCTGTTTAAAATCAGACCGTAAATAAAAAGCCCTACCCGACCGGGCCCAGATCTGGTCATGCAAAATGGGGACCAGATATGGCCCCTTTCATTTTTTATTTCTATAATTATTAAAATTTCTAAAGTTTTTATATTAATATTTTTTCAACTTTGCATTTTACAAAACTTCAATTTTTCAATATTCTACATTCGTTATACATTATATCTCATTTTCAATATTCTACATTACATTATCTGTTTGTATTGCTTTAATTTATCGATAAGAGTTTGTATTTCGAAGAAAACTATTATGCTTTGACAAATAATGTTCAAATTTAGAGATGTTGCACACACACAAATGAATTTTTAATGAAAATATTTTTGAATCTTCTCAATATTCTTTTGGAATGATTTTTTTTTACTAATGCACATGGGGCACGTGAAGTGAGATTTAAAAAGTGAGGTTATGTTCGAAAAAATATAAAAAGCATTTAATCTATAATATCACTAATCCGGAAATTCATGCATTTGATGTAAGGTAATCTCTATTTTCAAAATATCAGCAACAAAATATAAAATTCTAAAAAGCTGGAAAACATTTTTTATTCCCATAAATAGTAAATACGCTCAAAATGACGACGCTTTCTCGAATACATTGCTGGAAATCTTCAGAAGCTAAAAATGAATGTGATGTTAATTCTAGCGAATTAAAGCTTACCTTTGCCTTCATTGCGGATATAAGAAATCTCCTCAACAATTCTGTAATTCTAAACTCGCAGTCTAGTATTTGCTTTTGGCATTTTAAGTTCTATGAAAGAAAAAAAATATCATGAGGATAACAGAAAACTTGACATAATCTTGTCTAACCTAACCCGACCCGACGTGGTTCTGACGCGAGCCACATCATCTGTCTCCTTGCGGCAACATGTGGAAAATCGGATCGGGCCCCAATCGAAACTCGGGAATAAGTTGAGCAATTTCTGCACGGGTACGCTTGTGGGACTCACATAATTTACAAATGTGTTTCTTGAAACGCAGTTTTTCGAAGGTTAAACTTAAAAAATGCCCCTGGCGACTCGTTGTTCAACCTGAAGGATTCATCTTGGGCTGAAATTGTTCGGACTATGTCCGGATAAATTCCCCTATACGTAATTCCATGCCGGCTGTAAGGGCCTTTTTCATGCGGACGCCCACATATATTGTTATATATTATTCTTATGCAGACTTTACACTTTTCCCCCCATTCCCCTCTTTTCGCATTTAAAAAAATGCCTGATTGTCCCCCTGTTTTCAAGTAACTTCCTTTTTTTCTTGCTTTTTCGTTTAAATACAAACTGAATTAATAGTATAAAATAACAAATATTATCTACTTTTGGTTGAAAGTTATTTAATTTAAATTTTTCAAAGTGTCTTGTCCCGAAATCCAGGATGAATAATCCAATATTTTTCATAAGATCTGAACGACTAATCTAGCTCCTTTTCGAACTTCCCAAATTTTTCGAGACACTAGACGCAACCTGTATTTTTGATTTAGAATTCATCTTTTTTGGTTAAAAAGTCTACTATTTGATTGAAAATTTCATGATTTTCTTGAACAATAGTCGAAAATTTAATTATTTTGTTGAAAATTCAAGATTTATCTTTGTAGGTTGAATACTCAATTACACAGGCCAACAATTCTCCGAACCAGAGACCAGACCTACTATACCCGAAGGTTTTTGCTGCGCTGAATCCGAATCTGACCTCAGAAAAATTCCATCACCCTCAGTTTTCGAGATATTCTAA
>NC_046662.1:88907602-88909394 GCF_010883055.1 Belonocnema kinseyi
AGGTCGGATTCGGATTCAGCGCAGCAAAAACCTTCGGGTATACTAGGTCTGGTCTCTGGTTCCGGACCTTTGTCAAATTTTGTCGGCCTGTGTTATTTACGTAAAAACGTTTTTGCCGAAAATTCGTGTCTTGCTTAAAACTGCAACTATTTGATTGTTAATGAAACTGTTTGGTTGAAAACTCAAGTATTTTGTAGAATATTAATATTTTTTGGTTGAAAATTCAACTATTCTGTTGAAAATGCAATATATTTCGACTTAAAACCTTAGAAATATGGTACCTGCACTTTGGGCTGAGAAATTAGGTTATGGCAACGGAAACTTTTAATCACAGTTCCTTAAAGGAACGGAAAAAGTTACGTACTCACATATTACATGCGAATATATGGTTTAAAACAGTAGGATTTTTCACCTACAAATGTTGAATAGAAGGCAATAAATATTTTGAAATGTAAGTGTACATGGAATTAATAGAAGTTACGGAAACTTCTGTTTTGCGGGAAAGGATGTTTGAACATACACTTGCGATATGAATCGCTGACTAAGAAACTAATAAATAATGGACGCTATGCTGAATGGTTCAGCGATGTTTTATAATCATTCACCATGAATCATCACAAGCAGTCGATTAAACCTTTCAATGGTAATTAAAGCCAGATTAACGACTTGTGCAGTCGTTCTAATTTTTTCAAAAACAAAAGTAATGAGTTTTTTAAACCTTTCATTTGCAGTATTTACATATAGTTGCGCAGAGGGTAAGGCCCAAAATCCTAGAGAGGAGTTGTAGCCTTGAAATTGGGCCCACAGATGGCCTTCGGATGTCACCCGAAAAATCTCTGCTTCCCTAGTTTCCCTCTAGATGTCGTTAGTCTTCTGAAAATTCTAGTTTTTATTATTCATTGATTCATGTAGAATTATTATTGTTATTAGTATACTAATTTTTATCATATAACTATAACAGTTTTCTGACAAAAAGTCTGAAACAATTAAGGGGAACATTCAAAAACATTATTGGGATATTATTAAGCATGAATGACCGGTGAATTAAATGCGCCGATTTATCATAAGAGAAGCGATCTATCAAATATAATAAAATGAACGTTTTAATGAGATATGTCACATGTTAACAATTAATTGCTCTTGAAAATCAATTATCTAATCTGTGGAAAAATCAAGATTTTAAGATTAATTGTTCAATAATATCCGATAATTTATATTATTTATAATATTATCACTATATTATTAAGCGATACTATAAATATAGGAATTATAACACCTTTCCTTTCGAAAATTTCATATCTCTTTGAACGATAAAAAGATTTACTAAAAGTCGATCAAAGAAAAATAAATCATGTCAAGAGATTTAGCGAAATTGTGTTTCCAATAATCATACTTCCGCGAAATCGATCACCTTGGTTATCTTGATAATAGAATGATCCTCAAAAAGCCAGAATTATTGAGTACTGAGTTGTCCTAGGTCAGTAATTCACATTCATGATTGATGGATCAACTGAATAAGCTTAGTATCATGAATAATTTTAGGGGACTTTTTTTCGTTTATGCGCATTCTGATAGAGATCTAGATAAAT
This sequence comes from Belonocnema kinseyi, assembly GCF_010883055.1. NCBI lineage: Eukaryota > Metazoa > Arthropoda > Insecta > Hymenoptera > Cynipidae > Belonocnema > Belonocnema kinseyi. The sequence continues at coordinate 88,909,192 of NC_046662.1, forward strand.
GAACATTTTTCTACCGATGGAGGATAATAGATATTTAGGATGAAAATCGTGAGCAGGGAAAGGCAGTTATCGAATAGTCTTCCGGTGCATTCAGCAGACTTCTTCTTCAGACGGAAGTTGCCACGAGCCTTGCCCGTTACATCTGTTACGTAAAAAATTTTTTCTTAAAGGGTTCATATTACGTGGCGCGTGTCTTTTTATGT
>NC_046662.1:88909494-88941910 GCF_010883055.1 Belonocnema kinseyi
CAATCAAGTGAAGCAGAAGAGAAAAACTGTATTTCTTGAATGTAGGAAAAAATCGATTTATTATAATGGCTAGAAAAATGGTTATGAAGATAAGCTGTTACACATATGAACCTCGCCTGATCTAAATGGAATACGCGTGGATTCAGCTTGAGAAGCATTGTCCAAAAAGTCTATTTTGAAAATCATTCAAATTTCAGTTGTAAGAACTGATGCTTGTAGAGAATTTTAAAGCACATCTTTTTTCCTTCGGGAAATATTTATAAGTTTTACAGTTTTTAAAGTAATTGATAAAAACTAGATTTGTCAAAAACAAAAACTGCAATCGAGGTACGCTAACATAGTCAAGTTCTAGAATTTATCAATTATATTGATACTAAATTACATGTTTAAGTATTCTGAAAGTAGTTCAGGAAGAAAAACGTAAATATTGTAAAAAATAAAAAAATTGTTCGTTTTTTGTGAGACTGCCAAAATAATTAATTTCAACGTTCAAGCGCTTCGTTTATCGAGCGAATTTTAAGTAACTGAAGGCTTCCAGTGAGAAAGTTATTGATTAATATCTGAAGAAGTTTTCTGAAAAGTTGTAGCTCAATGGAATTAATGGTTAAAAAATTATGAATGTTTTGACTTACAACCGTCAATCTTGAAGCTGCCCTATGTGAGTTGAATTTCATATCGTCCGCTGGTACACGTTCGTAAACGAGGAGGCACCCGCATAATGCGGCGTCTAGATTATCACTTGCAATTTAAAACATTCACTAAAAAACATAAAAAAATTCTTCCTCAACAAAAAAAAGATTGGAGTTTTTTGTTTTCGAAAAATCTAGATTTTATAAGTTACTTCAAAAAATGTAAAACCTACAAAAATATTCACTTAAGGAAAAAAGATACGACTTGAAATTATCTACAAGTATCAGTCCTTAAACTTAAAATTCGTAAATTTAACCGAAACTCTGTTTCAATAACTCTGTTTAAAATTTAAAATTCGAACGATTTTTAAAATTGACTTTCTAGACAATACTTTTTAGGCTGAATCCACGCGTATCCCCTTTTGATCCAGAAAAATTCAATATTTAAAATCCTTCTAAAGTTAACAGTTTAAATTTGAAAGTATTTAAGAACTTAAAGCAGAGATACTCGAAGATCAGATAAACCATATTATAAAAAAATGCTAAGTTGTCCATTTGGAGTTTGCGTAAATAATCTAAAAGATTGTACGATGCTAAGATATTTACAAAAGGGTTATTTGCATGCTAGGGCCATGAATTCATGTCTGGGTTCGCAGAAGGATCGGTCATCACTGGATGGTGATGTATTCATTCTAAACAATTACGGGCGACCCACAGGCGCAACACAAAAGACTCTCATCTGTATTTGGTTGTAAAGGTGTACCCCAGAACCGCATACGCAGAGATCGCAATTCAACGATAAGAATTTTTCATATTCATTGAAAATCAACAGGAAACTTAGAGTCTTAGACAGTTCGCTAATCCTTCTCAACTATTTTTTGTCTTCAAATTTTCAAATTTTTAAAAGGTAAAAATGTAGGAAATCAGAATCTATATATTTATCTGCATCAACCCGGAAGCAAACGAGCTTGGCACGTGTTGCGGCAATCAGATATCGATTCATCTTTCGAGACATAATATCAATTTATCCGTCAATCAAGGCTCCCATTGCATTCTATAAGATTCGTATCATTGTATACAGGAAAATTTGTGGGATGGTGTTGTCGCATAATAAGCAGTTTTTCGGTATTGCATAATACCTATAGTGAAGAAAAGAACGCGTGGCGCAACGGGTCTCTACCATCTGCCCTCATCTCAACACGCATCTTTTGATTCTTTAGAATTGTAGAAAAAAAGAGTTTCTGTTCAAAATAGTTTTTCAATCCTTTTTTCAACTCGAAATAACAATTTTGGTGAAATTAGAGATTTCGCTTACGTCTTTGGGATCTAAAATTCATCTCTTTTGGTAGAAATTCCTTCATTTTTGGTTAAAAATTAGAACTTTTGTTTGGTTAAATAACTACTCTGTTTTGCTTGAGGTTTGAATTATTTGGTTGAAAATTCGTATTTTTAGGTTAAATTCTACCGCTTTTGGTTTAAGATTAAAATCTTTTTTGGTTGAAATATCAATCTTCGTTGGTTGAAAATTCAATCCTAGGTCCTAGTTGAAAGTGATACTACTTTGTTAAACATTCAATTTTTGGTTTATGAATAGTAATTTTAGTTGAAACCCCTTTTCTTCTTCAAAATTTAACTATTTTGTTGATTTTTTTTATATTGAAAATTAATTTTTTAACTGAAAATTGAACAAGGCTTTGGTTTCCAGTAGTGATGGTACGATACAAATATTTGTGGTGGAATATTAATCTTCTTCATCAATAATTCTTCTTTTGGTGTAAAGTGATTTATTTGGTTGAAAATTGTTTGATTTTGTTAAAAATTAATCTTTTGGCGAATAGAAAGTTCATGTTCTTAGTGGAAAAGTTATCTTTTTGACTTGGAATTCATGTCTCTGGTTGAAAATTAACTTGTGGATGACCTCTTTAACAATTATATATGACTGTTATCACTAAAAGTCTTTAAGATAAATTTTGAAACAAACATTTGTTTGCATTAAAATTATTGATCTCCTAGTTATAAGATTGTTTTCATACCTAAAAGAAAAATTTATAATGGTCAGGGGAAATTAAAAATTCGCCAGGGAAAAGTTAGGGACCATTTAAAAACTTTTTTCATGTAGATTAAACCCATGAACGGCCATGATGTTTTTGATCAGTTGCGGTTAAGTGGAAGTGATTTGATAATATTTTCCCATATTTTATGTCTAAAATTAACAAGAAAAGTATCGACATAATTTGAAACGTATAAAAGAGGCAATACAATGCACTCCGTCTTCCGTATTAGAGTAACTGTTATCCTCTTTCAAATTATAACAATGATTTATTTCTAGTGTGCAGTTTTCATCGAATTTTACCATACCCTTTGATATATTCATATCCTAATCTTAACGTGCGAAATGCACCTGTGGTGGCATTAATGCATAATGCGTTCGATTAGTGAAACCAATTATACCCCTGAGGATTCAATTTATTATTCGTATGGAGATTATGCCTGAGGCAAGATCATTTGTAAAGTAATTGATATCAGTTAACGAAGGTAATTCAATCGAAGAACTGCACGAGTTAGATCGTAAAATTCGATTGAAGCGGCTTTTATTCTTTTGCCCGCCATACACGAAGGGCCCGGTGCTAATGGGAGCAACAATTATTTGACGCTAATGCCACTCACCCACCGCCAGTGTAGGCTATAAAACTCAGGCCGAAACGAGATCGTAATTTTTATTAAACACGTTTCGTTTTATTGTCGCAGGTGAGTGACCTGCCATTTCTTTTAGCTTGGGGCCTTCAGACTCCTGACTGTATCAAAACCCTTTTCTTCTAAAATGAACTAAAAAATGTTGCTACTTAAAGATCTTTTTAATGAACTATTCAACATTCCGAAAATTAAGTAAAAAATTAACTCCACAAGAATATGAAACAATATAGCGATGGAAAAAACATCCACAATAACGAATAGTTGCATGACTAATACATATCTTACCGGAGAACGCGTGGTTTTGAATTACATAAATATGGGTTTTGTGAAAAAAAAGAAATGTTCTCGAAACATCTGCTGATTTTATAAGCTACGTAATCCTTTCTCGTGAAACATTCTAACATTTTGTTGGGAAAAAGGGCCGCGAATTTTCAAAATATGCAATTCGTCGAAAAACCCTTCTGGATAACCCGTGACAGATGATCATGGATTAACCGCACCCACGTCTGATTTTCGATCCACAAAGGAAAAAAAAGATCTGCATCTGCTGCACCCTTTTACGTAAAATTCTGAAATATGAAGGGATTCGGTCTCTTTGAATGCACGGGACACTTCAGATCTTGGAGCATGTGCGAGCATGACTGCATGTGACGTGATTAATGACTAGATCTGAAGAATAAAATTGCAGTTAAAAGATTCAGAAAATAGTTTATAAGAGTAAAATCATTGATGTAATTTAATTCATTACTTAAATAAGTTATTAAATGATGGACAGTTTTAATGCTTAAATAGATGTAATCTGTTCCCGTTTTTTGTAATCAGCGACAATTTTACGATAATTTGATGCATTTTATAATAAGAATTCTAAAGAATTTAAGAACAATTTACATATAATCGTGAAAATTTTGATATTTAAAATTAGTGCATCAGTTTACAAATTATTCTTAGTAAAGCTGCTTATCGCGTTCCTAACTGAAAAATTTCAAATTAAACCTACAAATTGAACAATTTCGATATGAAAATTTTTGAAGCTAGAGCTTTTCTAATTTCAATTTTTAGAAAATTAGTCATTCGAAGACTTACCTTAAAAAACGAAGAGCTGTCGATTTGAAGAAGTCTAAAGTAATTTATCTTTGGAAACATTCCAAATGGAATATTTTTTCCAATCCAAAAAATTTGGAATTTATAGAATTCAAATAGTTCAATTTGCTAAACTTCTCAAGGTTTAAAAAATTCTTTATTTTCACAATTCTATTTCCCGTGTGGTAATCGCCCGGGTTAGCCCTGGTACAACAAGGTTTCTGGCCGGGGACTGACCGAGCTATGTTTGTTTTTTAAGAGCCTAGCCATGCGCTAGTCGGGGACTCGCTGGACAAAATTTATGTCAAAACCCCAGTCGGGGGCTGACTGGGCTCTGATAGGACAAATCTTATCATCGTAAGTTCAGACGGTAGCTGGCCGGGCGCTGATTGGCACTAATAAAATTGTTGAACTTTGTTTATAACTTAATTACTTTCTCTGATTTCATTAAAAAATGGATGCGTATACCCGCATGGATGTTCCACGCGTTAAAATATATTGGGTGAATATCTTTTTGACACCACAAATTTTAAGGTTTCATGAGTTCAGGCTTTTAAACCATGCATTTCGTGACAAAAATTCGAAGACAATTTTTTGAAATTCAAACTGTTTTTTTTTTAAGAAAAAAATTTTAAGTTCATCTTTATAAAAAAAATTACAAATGTTCAGAAAAAAACTACATTTTATATCAATCTTAAACGTTGTAAAATAGTATAAAACACCTAAAAACCAAACCTTACACGAAAGTCAAAAAACTTTTATCATTAAGAAATTGTCAACGTTCACGATTGAATTTTTGAGTTCCGTCGTTGAAAATTTTAAATGTTCATAAAAAATTACATTTCCTGTTATTATAAAAAGTTGTAAAATAGTCTAAAACGGGAAAAAACAAAATATCACGCGAAGAAAAATTTTAATCGATTTAAACTATTTATTTAAAAAGAATTTTACTGATATTCCTGTTAAAAGTTGGTGTATTTTATATTTACATAACGCCGCATAATAATAAATAATTAGAAAAAGAGTACTTAAAAGTTGGTACTTTAACTTTTCTGAACTGTAGCTTATGAGGATGGCTTTTTCAACGAGTTTCAATTTGTCGGTTTAGTGCAGTGATTAGCACTCCCGACTGCTAGGCGTTAGATTTAGGTATAGATATATGTAGTTTCGATACCCCGTAGCGTTAGAAATTTTATTTGTAATATAATGTTTAAAAATGTAATATATGTATTTTTTCTAAACAGAACTTTTAATATTTAAAGTCAAAATACTCGCAATCGTTTAATATTTAATATTTATTTTTAAAATCTTTTTTGTCTCTCAAAGACTACGTGAAAATAGTGAAAGTTGCCTGTGTGCTGGGCATGTGGAATTTTATATATTAATATGCTCCAATTCTACAGTAAAAAAGAATCTAATTGATCCCTCTAACTCAGTGACAGATGCTCTTCATACAATTGAAACACGAATTATTTAAATCTAGTAAAGCAGCAATTAATCTTGTCCAGGCTATGGTCGAAATCCCCTGCCAGCTCCCGGCCAGTTTCCGGCCATGCTTCATAGCCGCACGCTAACTAACACTATGAACAAATGATACTCATTTACTGAGTTTCATAAAAAAAAACTTCAATTTCATAGGCAATTCAAATAGTTAAATTAAAAATTGTTCGTTGAATAATATTTGAAAATTCGATTTAAATTTCCAATTTAAATTTTGTAATTGTTTATTTTTAGCTTACAAATTCAAAATTCTTTAATTCATATTTTAAAGTTGAAAATGTTGAACTTTTTACCACTTTCACATTTAAGTGGCCTAATTTTGATAATGTCGAATTTTTTAATTTCAAAGAAATAAATAAGGTTAAAATTAATTCTTAAATTAATTATTCTTTAATTAATTATATTTTAAACGGCTTTATTTTTATAATAGATTAAATATTTAAACTTTTTATGATATGTTGTGATACAAAAGAATATTTTATCAGTTTTCGGACGGAAAGGCAGTTGCAAAATAATAGTAATAGAATATATGGGGTCGTGGGGATCCCATTTCGAAAAGAGTTGGCTTCATACAATACACTTTTTCCGGATTTTTGATGTGTGGATAGAACCAACAGGTGCTTGCCGAGTGAGGCTATTCTTGGTTCAATTCTCCTGAGAATGGTTCGCCAATATTTACAAAACTCGGGAGATGAATAGCCACACCGAGAAAAGTACCGAAGGGATCGAACAATTCTCCTCAATTGTAAAGTGATCTGGATACCTGACTTATTTTTTAGTCTTACTTCACATTTTCAGAAAGGCAGAATCCTTATTTCTCAAATTTACTTCTCCAAATACGTAATTAATTGGGAAATTTTAATTTATATTCTTATAATTATTTTGTTACATATTCCTTCACAAAAATATTTTATTTGTTAAATGTCAACAATTTCTTGTAAAATCATTTACAGTTTTAAATTCAAGTTTTGGAAATTAGATCTTTTATTTTGTACATTTTTGATTGATAATGCATCAGTGATTGAATAACATCTGAAATAAGATAGGTGCATCTCGTGGGGCAGATGAATTGTCACACAAGAAGGGTTACGAAAGAATGAATGTCTCCATAATGTATTCCGAAAATCGACACATCTGTCGATGAATTTCCTCTTCTAAGGCAAGGGTTTTGCGTAAACAGCAGCTGTTATAATTTCACTATTACATATGTAGAAAACGTCCATGCCTGGTCACCATTTTCGGAAGGATTTGACCTGTTCGAGTTGCAGCTGCCGTTGCACAAAAGTGTCACTCATATTAGGATTAGGTTGTATTTGATTTGAAAAGTGAAAAACGACATTTAATTCTAATTTCTTAAATTTGGTATTTCTAATAACCCACTTGTAAATTTAACAATTTGAGATAGAATAATTTTACGTTTTTTCCCATGCTCGAAAATAAAAATATGGATTCAGATTCATTCTTGAGTTAGAAAATCTGAACAAATAGTAAATGTACCTGGTGAGATAATAAGAAAAAAGTAAATCAGGGAATTTTGGACTCATCGTTGATCCTTGGCACGGTGGCTTCATTAATCTTACCATATACTTCCGGCTACGAATCTTTTAACTTGCGGAAAAGGCGAAGGATACTTGAAAGCTATATTCCTCCACCAAGAAACCATAAATAAACTCAGAAATAAAGCCTGAAAGGATCACGTGACGTCCGTTGCCCGCTGGGACGTATGGTAAAAATAAAAAAATAAATCAATACACTCTCATTTTTTTAAAAGGAAAATGAATCATCATATAGGATAGTTTTTAATATCGTATATTTGAATTTAAATTCAAAAGCTTGGAAGCGGCACACAAAATAGTTTATGTGCTCTTCCACTTCTTCTCATTTATTCACCCCTTTCTTTTTAAATATTTTCCATAATTTTTTCTACATTTTCCTCACCTCATCTTCAGTTTCGATATAGTTCTCAAGAAAAGTCTATTATTAAAAAAGAGACATATCTTTAGTGGTAAATGCACGTTGAAAGATAGTCTGGGGTTTAAAAAATCATTCTAGAAAAAATGGGGCGTCGAGGAGAAAAATTGATTTTTGATACCCATAACGATCCTAATATTTATCTGAGATGGTTAGCAATATTAGGGTGATTTACGCTAGGACAGGAAACAAAAAGTTGAATAGTTACTGGTGTTTTGGGCCAATACTCTTAATTTCAAAAATTCGAGAAATGAGTTTTTTTATATCTCTAGAATCGTGAAAGAATGATCTTTGAAAATTGTTAATAACACTAAAAATAATGCATGCTTAATTACTGGAAAACTTTGTTAACTAAACAAAATTGCGAGGTGTTCTCAAAGATATCCGTTAAAGATAAATATTCTTTTCGCTAATTAGAAAAAAGTTGATATTTATAAAAAATACGAATATCATTTTAATAATGGTGATTAGTGGAGAATTATTAATAATGATAGTCATTATAACGCAATAATAGACTTCTTATTATTTAGTCTTTTATAAAGTTGACTAACATTTAAAGCACTCTTACCTTTCTGGCTCATTAAAAAAATATTAATAACTATATGCTACTGAATGTTTCATAATAATTACAATTTCAATTAAGATTGAATAATAATTTATAACAGTTCAATTTTTTAGAACCAGCAGTAAATTCAAGCGCTGTGAAGCATACTTTTACGTATCTGCTATTTGCTTTCCTAATATTAAAAATGTAAACAATTAAAAAATCCATTATGTAATAAATGTATAAATATATTAAGTTTTATGAATTTTTGAAAAATTAATTAAGAATGAAGTGATGATATTTATTGAATGATCATTTGATCATTCTTGAACATCTTCTTGAATAAATTAATAATTTCGAATTGAAAGAATTTAAAAATTAAAAAATATATATATATTGAATGCTTTTAAATTTAAAACTTTTAAATTCAAAGCTCTTTAGATTAAGTGAAATTAAAAAAATACAATGTTTCGAATTAAATAAAAGGAATGGACGGAAAGCGTTTTAAACGGGATAATTTAAAGTTGAGATTGTTATAAATTAACGATTAATAGAATTTAATTTTAAATGGAAAAATCTCGAAACTTATTGATTTCAGATTGAAATTCGAAGCGATTAAAATTGGATAATTCAAAATTGAAAACTAAATCTGAATGTTTCAAGGTTGAATCTTTTGAAATTCTAGAGTTTTAATACGTTATTGAATTTAAAAAACTACATTTTAACATGAAAATTGACTAGACAAATTTTTCTAAAACAAAAAAAATTTATTTCACGTCATTTTCACTGCTCAAAATGTAAAAATTTCAATTATAAGCTTTTAAAATTGAAGTATTCAACAAACAAAAAAACTTTCAAAATAAGAAGTCATTTTATTCGTAATTTTAAGTGGAAAAAAAAATTAAAACAATTTCGACTACAGAACCTCGCCTATAAAATTTAAACTTATACGAATCTGAACTAAATTTAAAACTGAAAAAAATTGTGAAAGGGAAAAATGGAAAAGGTAGCTTTCCACATAAAAATTCAGAAATCTAAATCTTTTAATTTTTAACACTTGTTTTGGAATTCATGCTCGAAATAGCCCAATAAAATATTTTTCAATCTGTATTGATTTTTGTTTAGTCCGAAAATTAAAAATTAAAACAAAAATAACAAGATTCCTAGAATTGTATGATTCCAATGTTTGAAATTGCACAATGTTAAGCTTTTTGATTCGAATTTTTTAAAGTTTTCAGGTTCATTTTGAAGTACAAGTATCAACTTTATTTAATCATATTTTATACTGCAAAAATTTATTTTGTCGCCTTGCTCACCTACGCTTCCTAATATCGAAAAGACTGTTACCAGATTTTAACGAGAAAGCAGTGGCAACAGATCTTCGACACCTTTTTCAAGAGTTTCCGATATATTTAATAGTTTTTTAAAAGTTTTGTGTTAATTGTAAAAAAAATGCAGAGATGATGAAAATTGTAAACGGTAAAATTTAAAACAATATTATTGGATTAAAGATTCGAACAGTTTTAACCAATTTCCTCGGCTTCGTTCATTTTGCAGTTAACAGTGTTCTTCTAAAAATCTAAAATCAAAGTCTAAAACAGGGCAGAGTTAGTCGAACCCTTTCCAAAATCTGGATGCCGTCGCCCTTGTCCTACGACCTACGCAGACAGATCCCGTCCCTCTGCCAGCAAAAGGGCTTGGCACATAAAATAAACGTAGAGAGATGATCAGAGGACAGAGTGAAGAGGATGAAGGGATTGTGGAGGGCGAGGAAATGAGAAAGAGAGATATTGAGAGAGACAGAGATGAGGTCTGTGACCGAATAGGATCAACGCTCGCCGCGAACCTTGAGAAGCTTGAAGCAGTTCTCTCTTCTTCATCGTCCTTCCCATTTGCGAATCCCCCACCGCTTTTCATTCCTACCCTTAGCCCTTGCAAAACTGTAGACGCTTAACACACAGGAAGTCTACTAAAAATTGTTTTCTTTCGCCCTTTCTTAATATGGTCTAAGTACCATTTGGTAACATTTTTCTTTGCAACGGAAAAATAGATTTCCAATTTTGATTTTTTTTAAACTTTAATTGCTGCACAATTTAAATTTGTCTATGCTACAGATTTTAAATAATTGAGGACTGCTAAGTTATGTTTGTATGAAAGAAATTTTATGTAAGAAACATATTGTTTATAAAATTAACAATTGTAGAATTTCTGAAAAAAATGTAATGAAAAGGTGCCAAAGTGATTTGTAGAGAATCCTTCAAATAATAAAATTAGCCTTTCAACAATAGTCTTAAATAAAAATTGTAAATTTTATTACAAAAAAAAGTAAAAACAGAATACTCTAAATAAATATTGTCAAATAAACAATTTGAACCCAAAATATTTGTTTCCAAAGTTCACCTTCAATTATCTTCCAAATTTTTTACAATCAGCTTTTTTAGTAACTGATTTTATTTTGCTTGAAATTCTGTACCGAGGGGCTCGTCACTGAGAAATCTTAGATTGCTGCGCTGGAAATCTTAGGAGAACTCTTTGACGAACTCTTAGAAACCTTAGAAATCTTGGAAATCTTTCGCCAATCGTGAAGCATTCACATCAAGAAGCATTCACACATTCACACGTTCGTTATACCCTGCCTCGTTGAGTCGAACTAACGGTCGACTCCATCCGAACGCCGCCGAGCTTAGTCGAGTCTGATTTCTTCTCAAGAGCCCTGATCTTGAGAAGTTTTGAAAATGTGGCACTCCCGGTATTCTCAAAGAAATCTCTGCACTCTCTATGCGAATTCGATTGAGACTGCCACATCCATAGTTTGAAGATTTCCAGATTTCGGCGTGAGTAGCCCCCTCGTTCTGTGAAACCCTATTTAGTTGGCGTTAGTGAAAAAAAATTATTTAAAATTCATAAAATTATTTTTTTTTGCTGCTGTTACGCATACGGAACTTTCGGTATTAATACGCGCAATTTCGCACATTATAATCATTGTAATTATTCAATGTTTATGTTAACTGTACTTCGTGAAAATACTAAAAATCCTTAACTTAAGAATGAGAATGTTAATTCTCATTCTTAATTTAACTTTATAGGTTTTGCATATTACAAGATTTAAACATTTTTCTAGATAATTAAAATTTTATTTGACTTCAATTTTTCTAATATCGAAATTTTGAACAATTTAAACGTGTGGCAGTGGGAAAAATTTATATCAGAATCTTTACTTGAATTAAACTCCTGCTTTATGAAGTAGGTACTATTTTTTTTTAAATCTCTAGATCTGAATTAGCAAGAATTTACTGATGAAATACTTCGAAAGTAATTTCTCAATTGGTTTAGTAATAATTTCTTCTAATCTTATTAGACGAAAGCCGCACTAATTCTCATACTTATTCATTTTCTCTTATAATTCTATTTTCTTTAAAAATATTGTACCAATTACAAATAAAACTAGACATTATATGTAAGTTTCTTTTGAATCATAATATTTTCAATGTAAAATATACAACTTGGTTTACAAGAGCATCAATAAAAAATGTCACTGATTTGTATATTTAGAATTTCAAGCACATTTATTAATTCAGATTTAGAGAGTATTGTTTCAATGCATTTTTTATCAGTCGCGCCGATTAGGCGACAAAAAAATCACGCAAATCAGGAATGAGTCGTATTAGTTTTGCGATAAGAGGGGTAAACGAACCGAGTTCTTGACTTGTTGACACAATATAAACTCATACTGTAATTAATGCTAAAGATTTGTTGAATGAATGTTAAAGATTTGTTTTTATAAAATTAGCTATTTCCACGACCTTGATAACCTTCTTCTCCTATTATATTATCCTCATCCGACTCAAAAGATAAAACATTCTCTGTCTGTATTAAATACGTTTTTGAAGATTAGATAAATAAAAATATCTTGACCCAAATCTTTTGTTAAGCATACGTCATTTTTGGTCACGCCAATTTCTCGGATAAAACGCCTGTCTCTTGAAATATTGAGGGAAACCGAGCATTCGCTAACTAAGATTTCCCGTTTTTTCACCCTCTTTTATAGTTGGACATGGACCTTGGAAGTATTATTGAATCGCAGAAGTAAGTTAGACACGAACACGCTAAAATGAAGGGTGGCGAAATCTGAAAGGGTGGGAAGAATGATCGAAACAAAGAAAAATATAAATTGACATTAAAGCAATGTAGTACTTATCTGCTTCCTATCTTACCAACAGTTTTCTCAACAACTCACTTCTTTGCGAAATGAGATATCGGTAACAGGTTCCTAATTTATTATTAGACTAAATATATTTAGCTAATAAAATTCAATGAAGAAAAGATCTTGTCAAGTTGTAAACTACCGTTGCGCAGATTATAGTTGTTCAGAAAAACTATGATGGCCACGATATGCACCCCCGCCAGACATGTTCAAGGTTATTTTTTCCAGATTTCTGGAGGGGTTGCCAAGGAAACGATCGTCTTTACCGATCCCGACCTTGGCTACGCTTACGTAACCACCCTTCGATTTTAAGATCCAAGAGTTTTTTCTCTGTACACTCTGTAGATTCTTATAACTGCCCCTGTAATCATTTTTTGGCTCTTCGAAACAAAGATCAATACGAATCTCAAGGAAATATTTACCCCTAACGTTACGAATGCCATTACAACGTTATCTTCATCTTAATTACATCCAAACTGCTCAAATAAAGAGCTAAAGATTTTTATTTTATATTTTATATTTGTTGTTTACAGAGTGGTTCAAAAACTACATGACGGTATTTTGAAAACTTATTCCACTTATTCCACTTATTCCACTTATTCCATTTATACACAGTAAATCCCAGGTATATCATTTCCCTAAAGTTGGATAAAAACGATGCGAAAAATTGACAACTACAATTATCCGACGACGGATAATTTTTATCCACCTCATGATAAAAATTATCTGCCGTAGAATAATTGAAGTTTTCAATTGTTTGCAGCTTTTTTATCCAACTTTAGAGAAATAATATCTCTAGGAATTACTATGTAGGTACCGTATTGGATTCAATATGAAACGCTTAAGATTTCAAGTCGAAATATATTGCATTTTTAACACGAAACAAATTATTTTTTACCAAAAACCAAAAAAGATTAAGTTTTAACGAAAGAGTAGAGTTTTTAAGCTAAAAAATCGAATCCCATGTGGAAATTCCGATCGGGGTTCAGTAGGGCCCTGGATCGATTTCCCTATTTCTAATCCAGCACTCGTCGGGGAAAATAGGGCCTGACTATTTCTGTAACGCTGTTTTATCCAGGTTCTAGCTAGCTAGAGCTTCTGAGCAGTCCTAAAGAGAGTGCCCTTTTATAAACCGGCGATTAGTAGGGCCCCGTCTAGATCCTTTCTATTACCTGATGAAAATTTAATTGATATGAGAAAAAAGGTATTTAAAAAATAAATATTAAATGATTGCGAGTATTTTGACTTTGAATATTAATGATCCTCTTTATGAGTGAAAACATATATTACATTTTTAAACATTGTATTACAAATATAATTTCTAAGGCTACGGAGTATCGAACACCTACATCTATATCTAAAAGTGTTCAACGTGAAAGAGCTTAAAGACGTATATGTTAAAATTTTTGTTGTGCTTTGCCGACTGAAAAATTTTAAAATGTAAAATTTGAAAAAATTCACGAGTGTGAGGAAAACTGTTGTGAACCAATTGCAGTTGAGAAATAATAAAAATTGTGGCTTAAAAGTACAAAAATGTACAACTATATTTTCTTCAATTCTAATAAACATATTTAAGCGATTCAAACTGCAAACTGTAACGGATAGGCTCTGTAATTATTTTCAATCACCCGGAAGGATGTGATAGTCTCATTTTTGCTCAAAATAGAGATATTTTTAGACATTTTTTGTTGTTGAAAAAAAGTGTCAGAAAGAAGGTTGGGGGCGGGGGGGGGGGGGCTCTTTTTTACTGCCGACCGCTGGAACCTTTCTTCGACCCTTGGCCAGATGCCACCAAAGGATTCAGAACCACGGTCGAAGAACTAAAGATAATATAGTTCAGTGGTCGGCAAACTTTTTGCTCAGTTTGCAGGTATGGTCAGGCACGTCCCGAATTAATTTTTTCTACTATTTTCGCTCTATTCATGGACCTCAGTGTGAGTGAGCTTACTCCAGCAAGGGTCTTTTGTCCACAGGCATGTCAAATTAAGGAAATTTAGTAACTTTTAATTTTTCAACTAGCAATTTGAAAATAGCATTATCAGCATCTACGAATTATTCCAATTCCAATGATCTATTACTTGCCCAGAAATATTGAAAATTTGAAAGAATTGAATACCAAGAAACTTCAGCTTAATAGTCAATTTAATACTAAATACTTCTCAAATTTTCAACCTTTATAGACAAATTACATGTTTTTGGAATCGGAAAAATACGTAAATCCCAAATACATTACTTTCAAATTACTGATTGCAAAATTAAAAATTGGTTAATCTTACATTTTTTCCCATTTTCCAACAAAGGACGCCTGAGAAAAGGGATGGTTTGGCAAGGTCGCAGGTACTGCCCTGAAAGTAGGTCGTATAAATGATTAAATGTTATACAATGATAAATATTTATTTTATATCAATAAAAAAAAGTTTAATGTTGTTTTTCTTCATTCCAATATTCAATATAACTGCTCTACTAGGATGTCAGTCTCCTTTGCTTGATGGGCCCTAAATCTATGCTACGAGTTCAATCTTACGGGACTGCGCGCACAACAATAAAATCATCGTGCTTCAGAATCGAATATTTTAATTAAAGTAAAACTTGACAAAAAAACTTCCACAGATTCTACTGAATATTTCGTCCACTAGAAGTTTTTGATTGCTCAAATTTACCTCGATAGACTTTTTGATTGAAAATATTTAAACGTTTTTCGTTCACTTAATCAAAAAAAAAATTAGAAACATTCTCTCAAAACAAAAAAGATAAACTTTATTGCTCCACAAGCTTGAGTATAGTTTAATACATTATTCGTATGAATTATAAGTTAAAAGTCCCTATGGTTTCTAGTTCAGAGCGAATTGAAGTTAAAAAATACGAAAATTGTATGCTATTAGAAAATCGTGTTTTTCCAATTATTTCAAAAAATAAGAAAGTTACAACTTTTCGTCATGAGAAAAAAAATGGGCAATCAAATTTCCTATAAGGGTAAGCATTAAAAAAAATATCCCGCTCTACGGTGCGGAACAATTTTGGCTGGATTCGAGCCAAAACTGTTTTACGTAGAACACTTTTAGCTTTCATACGATGTTATGTACATATCAAATATACGAAATGTTAACTGGAATATCAATCAAATAATGTTTAAATAAATAATTATAATCGATTGAAATTGTTCTTCCTATAATATTTTGTTTTTTCCCGTCTTAGACTACTGTACAACTTTTTACAATGACAGGAAATATAATTTTTTCTGAACATTTACAGTTTTTCATAAGGATGGATTTTTGTTCTTTAAAAACCAACCAGGATACAGATATATATTCCATACATATACGAGGCACGAAATTCTTCAATAGAACCTGATATAGCGCAGAAAAAACTGAAGTTAAATTTTCTTGCATTTAAAATTTCCCGCTGTTAAGGTTTACATGCTATTTGGCGAAAATTTATCCTACGATGGAATAAAAGCTGTCGTCTGCTACGGCGTCCTTAACAGCAATGGGAAACGGTCAATGTATGAGTTAATTCGTGTTATAAATCGGGACACCAGATTTAAAACGACGCAGAAAAAACAAAAGTTAAAATGTGTTCCAGTTAAGACTTTAAACGGTTAAAAATAAAAAAATATTTCGGCAAAAGTTTCACCGAGGTTAGGAGAATAATTCTGATCTCGTCTACTATGTGACGCGGAAGTGAGCAAATTTCGGTAAAACATGTAGAATCAGTAACAGAAAACAAGAAAAAAATGTGCACTTACAGATGTATTTCCTCCAAAATAAATGAGACTATTGTAGAAGAATTAAAACTTACTTAATACCATTTAGCAAAAAGCGCAAAAAGCAACTGACAGATGGGAATCCCCGGTTCTCTCCAATTTAATGAAGTTAGACGACGATAGATAGCGCTGGCGTCGCAATCTTCGCTACATTTTGAATAAAAATGGAGCGATTATATGGATAAAGATTATCCAGGCAAGGTTAAAAACCGAAAATTATCTTCGATTCATGTAAAGTTTATCCGACAAGGTTAATTTTTGTTGCGGTGAATCTTTCACCTGAAATCGATGTAAACTTTATCTTTCGTTTTTTCTGGGAGGGTATTTATCAGTTTTTTCTAGACTAGTTATTCTGATAGGGGCCATAATCAGTTTTTTCTATTATCGGCGAGAAAACTATAGTCATCTGCCTTTGAAGCTTAATAACTCAGTAAAAAAAAATGCTAGCGCAACAAAACAACAGTCAATTAAAAGCTGAAAGTGTTCTACGTTAATGAGCTTGAAGACGTTAATGTGAAAAATTGTTTGTGCTAAGTAGGCTGAAAAATGTAAAAAAAAGTAAGGATTTTTGGGCACATTTAAGAACAGTCAAGTTTAGAGCATTATTTCGTATACAAGGGGCGATGGAAAAAATTTGAAAAAATTTATGAGTATGAGGAAAACTGTTGCGAACCAATTGAAGTTGAGAAATTTAAAAAATAATAAACATTGTTGCTTAAAAGTACAAAAATGTGCAACTATATAATCTTCCGTTCCAATACAGATATTAAAGCGATTCAAACTGCAAATTGTAATTGATAGGCTCTGTATTTATTTTCAATCAACCGGAAGGATGTGTTAGTCTTCTTTCTTGTGAAAATCGCGATGTTTTTAGACATTTTTTTTGTTGGAAAACAAGTGACAGAAAGCAGGGGGGGCCCTTTTTTTGTTTTACTGTCTATCAATTACTGCCTATCAATTACAGTTTGCAGTTTGAATCGCTTTAATATCTGTATTAGAACTGAAGATAATATAGTTGCACATTTTTGTACTTTAAAGCAACAATTTTTATTATTTTTTAAATTCCTCAATTGCAACTGGTTCACAACAGTTTTCCTCATACTCATGAATTTTTTCAAATTTTTCCCATCGCCCCTTGTATAAGAAATAATGCTCTAAACTTGACTGTTCTTAAATGTACCCAAAAAACCTGACTTTTTTTACATTTTTCAGTCTGCTAAGCACAAAAAATTTTTTACATAAACGTCTTCAAGCTCATTAACGTTGAACACTTTCAGTTTTTTCTAGACTACATATTAATAGTTGATCTTTTAAATAACTTTCAAGAAAGTAGTTGAATTTTCAATAAAAAATAATGACTTGGAACTAAAAAAAAGTAAGAGTTGCTATTTCATCAACAAAATTAATTTCAAATAAAAAACAGTAGAAATATACAAAAATAATTAATTCTTAAAGAAAAATTTAATAGTTGAAATTATAATAAAAGATAAAAAAACAGTTAATTTAAAGAATGAAGTATTTTCAAGAAAATAGTTGAATTCGTAACCAAACAGATTAATTATTAACAAAAAAAGTTTATTTCTAACCAAATAGTAGAATTATCTATTAAAATACAAGAATTTTCAAAAAATAAATGAACTTGCAACAGAAAAGATAGACAGATTTATATTTTCCATAGATTTCGAATAAAAAATGTCCATAGAATATCATATTCTGCGTTAACGCCACCCCTTCTACTTCAGTCCTGGATGAGAAATCTGAAGTAATTTTTTGCATCATAACAATTACAAAAGTCAAATCCCCATACAATATTTTTCACTATATAGACTGAAGATTTATTTGTCTCTCGTTTTAAAAAGCTGCCTTTAGTAAAAAAAGTTGGGAGGATGGGATGAAGAAATTTTCGTAATGGCCTGTTATAAATGTTTTCCCTCAGTGAAGAAGTCTTTTAATTAAAAGAAAAACCTTACCTGTCAAGGGAAAATCGAAACTCGGTCGCATTTCGCATAACGTAAAATCATAAATTGTCAGAAGAAAGACTTCAACAGCATGTCAAAGTCGCAGTTCAGATTTATGTCCCCCACGCAGTGTACACCTTTCCGAAAGCTAAAGGGTTTACAACCAAACTAAACCAGTTAAATTATTATCGGGCTTTTGTCCCCTGAATGCGGCCAGTATTACCACAGGGCCTTAAGCCTCCCTCTGAAAATATGGCCCACGGGCGCACAGGTATTTCCGCGACAAAGGGAACCCGGAACGAAGGCCCCGGTCTACATTCTATTCTCTATCTCATAATAGCATATCTGGAGCATCCCAACTCTACCCTATCACCCCTTCAGTGACAAGGTCGAAGTCCCATATTTCGTACTCCTTTCCTGAAAAGAGGTCCGGTATGTTGAAACTTATCGAAATCAGATCAATGCGTGGGAAGGAACTTTCCGAATTTTATGAAATTCAGGTACCCACGTCAGCGACCTCAGCTGCCGAGAATCAAAATATATTTCTGTCGAATATCCGCCCTCACGGGAGAGATAAAATATCACAATTGTGCGATCTTTTTTTTATTACTATTTTTGGAGTATATTGAAAGGGTTATTCCTTTTTTTGGTTGACAATGGTTTCATGGCTCCGTAGTTTTTAAGAGGCGGTGCCGTTACTCACATTTTATGAAGAGATGATGGGCAATTTGATATTTTCCATTTTTTGAATTTTATCGTAGTCTTGGGGAACGGATCACTTCCGGCTCTGAAAAATGGAATCACATACATTTTCAAGAAATTTAAATTATTTTTCTAAGCTCGCGCCAAGGCCATATACATGTCAAAGATGACTCCTGGAATTTCGCAATTATTTATGGTCTGTTTTGGCTCGAAAAGCGAGAAGAAATGAGGGCGCTAGTGCGCGCGAGTATATTTGCAAAAGCAGAAGCACCTAGGAAGGAAAATCGTGTCCCGTTGTCGCAAATTGCTTCAGCATAAATAACGGCTTTATTTTCACGCAACAACTACATTGCGTCTTAGCGTAAATTATGCGGACTGACTTGTCATAAATCAGGTCTAAGGGTCGAATGATTCGAGACATAAATAACATTATTGGTTTACTACCATCATTGCAACGAAGAGCGATGAGATGCTGACCTCCCTTGAGTCCGAGGACGTACTTGAAATTTATGGCCCCTGGCGATTTCGACTTCGTTGCACCAGATTTCACGGTCAACCAGGGGCAACGAAAGCACGCGTGACCAAACGCAAGGTCCTTTATAAAAAGAGACCGCGGAAAAAGAACTTAAGAGACTAATTCAAGAATTCAAGATCATTCCTTCCCAACGGTAAATCATCTCTTCTTTTGTTCATATAATAGGGTACTAGGACCTAGGCCTAGGGTCTAGACTCTAGGCTGGGCCGAAGTTTGCACTTTTTTAAGGTCTTCAATTCTTTAGACAGTCGTCCCGAAAAGCAGATATCTGACAACAGTAGCCTTTCTATGAATCTATGGTTTTAAGAAGCAAAATAATATTCCCGATGATGTCATATTATTGAAAAATATTTATTTTCATAATGCTTTTGCCAACTGAATTTTTTTCTTGCCATTGCTATATTTACCAATTTTTGAAAAACAGTTGAATTTTATTACATGATGCTTATTTTTTCAGAGAAGCATTCAGATATTTTCGTTTTTGTGAACAAATGATAAAGTATCGATTTTCGATTTTGATAGAAAATCATACTTTAATCTATGTTCTATCTGCTGATATAATCTTTGTATTCTGCAAGTGACCGGACATAGGTATTTTTTATGTTTGAACCAAAAATTTGATACGTGCGCTTATGGCACTCGAAAAATTTAGATTTTACTCAATTTAAAAATTTGAAACATATCAAATTTAACAATTGCATACTGAATTAATTTGAAATTCGATTGTAAAATAATTATTGTTGGAATGGTTGAATATTAAATAATTTTGAATTTGTGTAAAATTGCACAATTTAAAATTCAAGACTTTAGAGTAATTAAGATTTATTTGATTTAAAATAAAAAATTGCAAATCGTAGATCGTACATCATTGAATATAATAATTTCTCATTAAATTACTTAATGATTTCTAAAGTTGAAATGCAAATATTATAACTTGGATATAGGGAGAACAACGTTTGCTCAATAGTAGGTGTTCAAAGTATAAGATAGTATCGCCACACATGCAGATCTTAACACGTATCATCTACTATCGCTTTGAGATATGTTTTAGGCTTAAATATATCTTAATGGAAAACTGAAACATCCAAGATGTTAAATTATGCCTAATATCGTTGGATTTAATTATTGTTATTTCATGTCATAAGTGAATATGCGAAAAAATTATAATAACTTATTACTAATATTTTGTTTACAACCGTTAACAATAATACTGTGCATTTTTTGGATATATTAAAGTTGTTGACGCAAGTGCCATTTCTTGTTCAAAAAATTCTTAGTGGTAAGAACGTACTGAATTGCAAACGTACTGAATTGCATTTAAGAACAGTCGAGTTTAGAGCATTATTTCTTATACAAGAGGCGATGGAAAAAATTTGAAAAAATTCATGAGTATGAGGAAAACTGTTGTGAAACAGTTGCAGTTGAGAAATTTAAAAAATAATATAAATTGTTGCTTAAAAGTACAAAAATGTGCGACTATATTATCTTCAGTTCTAATACAGATATTAAAGCGATTCAAACTGCAAACTGTTGGAAAACAAGTGACAAAAAGCAGGGGGGGGGGGCCTTTTTTTGTTTTACTGCCGACCGCTGGTGCCATTCTTCGGCCCCTAGTTCTAAATGCTTGGATGGCACCTGGCCATGGGTCAAAGAAAGGCACCAGCGGTCGGCAGTAAAAAAAACGAGCGCCACCCCTGCTTTCTGTCACGATTATCACAAAAAATAAGACTAACACATCCTTACGGGTGATTGAAAATAAATATAGAGCTTTTCCATTACAGTTTGTAGTTTGAATCGCTTTAATATCTGTATTAGAACTCAAGATAATATAGTTGAATATTTTTGTACTTTTAAGCAACAATTTTTATTATTTTTTAAATTTCTCAACTTCAACTGGTTCACAACAGTTTTCCTCATACTCATGAATTTTTTCAAATTTTTCCCATCATCCCTTGTAGAAGAAATAATGCTCTAAACTTGACTGTTCTTAAATGTACCCAAAAATCCTTACTTTTTTTACATTTTTCAGTCTGCTAAGCACAACAATTTTTTTTGTATAAACGTCTTCAAGCTCATTAACGTAGAACACTTTCAGCTTTTAAACGACTATTTTTTTGTTGCACTCGCATTTTTTGACTGAGCTGTTTAGCTTCAAAGGCAGATGCCTATAGTTTTCTCGCCGATAGTAGTATGGGATATCTAAATAGCTGTCCTATAGTTAAGCATCAAATCTGTAAACCTGAGAAATGTAGATGTTCTTATTATCCTCCTTGTAGTTTTTAAGTTGAAGTCATTAAAATTCTGCAATTAAAAATTGGAATCGTAACAATTTAATATAATTTCAAATTAAAATCGTTGACAAATTTCCGCCAAAAAATAAATTCACTGACCTTTATTTTCTTGAAAAAAGCTTAGGTTTATTTATAGGGTCTATCATTGTCGAGAGGATAATAAATAACATATTCAGAAATCTCCGTCTATCTTCTATCTCTCTTATTTTACCATTATTTTCCTATTTTTGCCTGCCTTTCATTTATTCATTTTCCTGGGCCCAAATTTGGGATACTCTTATCATGTTTAAAAAAATGTTAATTATCTAAAAAAATATATTTTTTTAGACGTTCAATTTCTACAGAATAAATTCTCTTCAATTATTTTAAAGAAACACTTCATAAAATTTGTTACCTATTACATTTTTTTATGAATTGTCTGAATGTATCTGATAAGGAAGCGGAAAATTTGTGAACTAAAAAAGTAAAGCGGTCTCAAATTATGTTTGTTTTTCGAACTGAGTCGTTTACAATTTTAAATCGGTTCTTCGCTCGCACGACGTACGTTGCTGCGTCAAAGACCGTGAAGAGGTGAGCCGATGCACCCTTGGCCTTGCCCTAGCTACTGAGCCAGCTCACTCCTTACTTATCCGTCTGCGAGGCTCGTGCCATTTGATAAATCAGGAAATTCTCCGTGGCTTAATGAGTTACATAATCCATCTTTCCTTTCCACGCAAACGACAACCATTTGCAATCCATGTAGTCGACTCTATAATTAATTACGAACAGGACAAAGGACCAATACATTTTTGTTATTTAACCGATCTCGATAAGCCGATAACTGATTATTCTTACTCAAAACTCTTGATTAAAAAATATTAGAAATTCAATACATTAAATATTATTGACTATTTTAAAGTAATACATCAATTGTTATTATAATAGAAAAATTAGCTAACGAATGAAAGTTTCTGAAAATTTTACACTTTTGTTAATGCCCCTCAAGACTCTTGTTTCTTTTTCTTGGAAAAGGAATCACTATCGCAGAGTTCTAGTAAGAATTAATCATTATAATTTTGAAATTGATTGATTTTACATCAATGATGTTCCTTATTTCTTTGAATTGAGCAAAGAATAAATCTATTATCGCGATTAAAAAGAAAGTGGAGTAGATTTTACTTGTCGGTTGAAAGCGGGAAACGCACAAGGTGAATGATTCTTGCTAATAGTTAATTTCACGATGATAATTTTCTACAGGAATAACAGTAGGGATAGAGATCACATTATAAACTTTTATTTAGGAATGCGGAAAAATGGTCTGCATGAAAGAAAGTGGACTTTTCATAAACGTGAAACCTTTCACTTGCTGACATGCTAAATCGTCTCCTTTCGCTGTAGTTTTCCTTTCTTACCATGTTTCTTTCAGTGCAGACCAACTGGACCCTAAAACAGAAATAAAAATTATGTGAAAGCAAAATCAAAATCTTTACATGCATAATTTTAAGCAAATTTTACTAACTTATTTAGACCTAGTTTGTTCAAGGGGCTGAGATTAGAGAAAAATTAATTTTTTATTTGAAAAATAATTGAAGTGCAGCTGCAAGACGGCCCTGAAGTTGTTCAAAGAGGTTGAAACGAGATAGTAAAAGAGAGCGAGAGAGATAAAGTGACCACGGCAAAAGTGCAACGCTCGAGCAAGGTTCAGTGTACACTCGGCGTCCGATGCCACTGACCCATTAATACATATAAAGCAAGCTGCAGGCCGTATTTGCATTGCATTTTAGATACAATTTGAATTGCTAAGCCCTTATGCAAGTATAATGGCTGCGTTTTGGTAACTCCCGATAGGCGTCGAGTCTCACGTAAGATTGAATGGTCTTCTAGACTCGAGAGATCCTGAGCACCTCGAATCCTTTAACGGTAAAAGCCTGGAAGTTACATATTTGTCTCGATTAGTCCTTTAGCGAAAACCTGTTCCCCAAGCTAATGATCCACCAGAATATTTACTTTTTCAAAATGGTAGCAATTTTATATAATATTAATAAAAAACAAACTTTAGGAGAATTTAGTTTTTTTTTAAAATTATTTCTTCGGATATTTGCTAAAAAAATGTGTTAAAAATCTTCAATAAGAATTATTTAGTCTTTAAATGAGTGCATTATTCTATACAATAATGATCTCTACCTAAAATTTGGTTTAATGTTTGTGAATTCAATAAAAGAATTGAAAAATTACAAATGGAGTAGCGATGGCATCTGGTCCGATAACCAGCGATCAGGCAGGTGGTTGTAAAAACCGTCGTCTGAAGAGAAGGGAAGCCGACTCGTTGGTAGGAAGGAAGAAGAGTCGTGTGTCGGTCGAAGACCTTGATACTAAGGGCATGGACCTCGATAGGGTTATCATACTGCCTTTTACCCCACCTAAACTCCCTGCAAAGTTAAGTTACTAGGAGGAAAAAAACATAACTTAAAAATCTAGACTGCCTAATGTTAAAAGGACTCTATTAGTTTATTCAAATGCAGCCACAAATAAGTAAGAGAGAGTGGGGCTTAGCCGACGCTTGCTTTTTTAAAGAACAGTATAAACCGTGTGAACTTGGTTTTTTAATAAAAGTGAGCCCTAATGCCAAATCTTTCTCGACAGAGTTTCGTGATATTCTGCATAAAATTGCGCATTTTACGACATAAAAAGTGTTTACGGAGATCAAAAGTTTTTGCGACACTTGTGGAAAATTGTGTTTTGCTTTTATGTATAACATTGTCCACTATAATCAAAATATATTCATCTTATGTAAAAAAGGTGCTGAACGTGAACGTGTTGTTAAATTTTTATTTTTCGAGGATTTTCAATGTTTTTTGGGTACCAATATACAGAAATACATACATAAATAAACCTTTTTAAAAATGTTTTTTTTTCTAACTCAGGGGGTTTAAAAACGTGAAGCTTTGATAAAAACCGACCAAGTCGAATTTTACATAAAACTAATAACTTCTCATTATAGGATGAGAATGTAAAAAGTTCGAGAATTTAGTTGGCTATAATAGTAGAAAGTGTTCAAATGCGCCCTTTTCTTTCTTAAAGCATTATTGTCAAATACCGACTTAGTCCCAGGAGGGTGCCGTCTTAGCCCCACGATTTTGTATTCTACAGATTTTCCATTACTTTACTTTTTTCCTGATAATTGATCAACAAAGCATTCACTTCAAAATCAACATTTTTAAGCAAAATAAATTCTCGATCTAACAATAGCTAATACTTTTTCGAACACAATTTTTCTTCAATTAAAAAATTATTCGAAGAAAATGATCGGATTAGCTCCACTCTCACCTACATATAAAAATACAGTAATTAGAAATTAATAGAAACATAATCAACTACTTTGAACGACACTTTTTCATAAAATATTTCGCAATAATCTTCAGTCGACTTTCACAATAAATCTAAAACTTTCACGAAGATGATGCATAAGTTTCAAAAGGTCAGCAGATTGTGTAAAATCTTGACACCAAAAAAGCTACCAGTTAGATGATCCCTGTCAGTGTAATTGCAACAGCATCACAAATAGAATGATTGCAAATAAAATTATTGAAGATGATAAAATGAGTGTCAGTTTTGCAGAGTTGTCAAAGGAATCTAATCATAAGACCTCATGTAAAAAATTGCTTCAATCAAAAATCCTAGTTAGAGTTTTTATAAGAAAGGATTGGAATTTTAATTTATTGATCGTGCGTACCTTTCATAATTATTTCGTAATAGTGAACAGTGATTCGAAGGTGAATAAAATTGTGTGCTATAATTATAAGAAAACGTGCAAAGAGTGGGTGTAGGTAGAATAGAAATTACAAGATCCTGAATCTAAGGAGTCGTTCACCAGTTGTGTTACCATGTTGGTTACTGCACCCGCTCAAGTCGTCGATCCCCACAATGGGGCGAATAACCGCGACTCAATTCTGTCAAAATTTTTCAGAGAAGGCATAACAAATTTTCGCACGAAACACAGGAAGCCACCTGTGATTCTGTCTCCTCCACTTTATTTCTGAAATAAAAAAAAAAAATTCTTTTGATGAAGTTGGACCGTGTCCAATTGTCCATGAATTTCTTTTTTTTTAACAGGGCATTTTTAATAGTGTGATGAAAAAAGTTAATTAGAAGAAGTCTAGCTTTGAAGCATTAAAATTGAAAGTCGAAAATCTCAAAATTGAACAATCCTACATTGAAAAGATTTCGAAGGAGTAGAATTTAAAATTTAATATTCGAAATAATTTTGAGCTAATAGCCTTAAAACTAGATGAATTCCGAAGAAAGCATTTTCAATTGGACAGTTTCCAAATGGAAGGATTTAACATTGAATAGATAAAAAATATAAACTTTTAAAATTGATAGATTTTTAATCATAACGTTTGCACAAACTTAAATTCGAACCATCCAAAATCAAACATTTCGAAATTTAAGGCCATCAAAATGGGTTTCACAAGATATCGGAAATCTGGATCCCTTGTTCGTATTGTTTTTTACATTCATGTTGAAGTCGTGTACTAATGGAATAATGTTTTTAAGCTGAAATTTTGAAGAATTTAAAATTCACTGACGCTATTATAGTAACCAACCAAACTTATAATTATTGGCTAGGATTTTTGCCTCTTTTAAGTTAAAGTGATATTTCTAATGCCTGCTGATATCCAAGATTCATTGTAATGAGCAATATGAAATTTTAATACTACAATTCCTGATCCTTTCGTAAAAGCTTAAGTTTATAAACGGAGTAGAATTTATTTTTCTTCTGCTTTACTATTATTTTGTTCTTTATCCAAGCATTAGTAATATTTTTTGACAAAGTAAAAATTTTCTTTGGGAAGATAAAATATCTTCTTTAAAAAAGTAAATTAGAGTCATAAAACCTGTGATAGGATATGCTCGAGGATGTATGCATCAGCCCCTTTCAAGAAAGATCACTCTTACAGTGAAAGCCCTTCAGTCTGAGAAAAGTGAGGGTATTTTCATCCCTGCGATGTCTCTCTTCAGACAAAGACGAATTTAATTTGATCGAGTTTCTTTGTTCGACTTCTAAAGAGGAATCTATTTTTATTTGGGTTTATTTCACGCAGTTCTTTGTCCCAGAAATGGCAACAGGTGCGGAAGAGTGTCTCAACTAACCCCAAACATCGGTACATTAATTTCACGATATTGAATTCTCCTCTACTTTTGACCTTGAAGATGTTTGATACTACATCATAAGAGTCCTTCTTTCGCTCTCTACTGAATTATGGTAGAAAAGAGTAGTTATATGGATCACGGAGAAATGATGTCCGATTTTTAAAGAGAAAGATAAATTCGTAGTCAAATTTGCGTAAGAGTTTGAGCTCAAAAGTGCAAGTTGCAAGAACGCAAGTCCATGTTCAAGATCAAGGTTCTCTATTATTACAACGTCGGGATTTTAAGGATATGCATAAAAGTTTTATGTCACTCCAGGCAATTATGAGTTTGAAAGTGTCTAGTGCGAGTATCCATAGTAACGGGCGGACTACAAATCGATAATGTGCAATATTGAGAATACTCCTATGACATTGTACGCTTTGTTCGCAATTCTCAGAGTTGAAGGTTACAAGCCACGTCACTCCAGCTGGAATATTAAATCGGCTGTTCTTCATTACGAAGCCCAAAATGAAAGTAAGATTTTAATGACAATATATCGCGTTCATAGTCAAATACTCAAATCCCCTCACAGATTTTGAGATTTTCTTCATCAGTTGAGGAGCATGTGTGAAAAGTAAAAATCTAAAAAAGACAGTTTTTTAATGGGCCCTTGTGGTGAAAAAGTAATATGTCCAGACCTTGAATAGAGGTTTTTGCACTCAGCCAATATAAGTATTGAAAAAGTACAGTAGGCTAGGACAATGTAGGTTAGCACTAGAGTCCGTGGTCTGCCCTTCGATTCATATTCAAGGTCTGCAAAGAGGGTGCAGTGAACGCTTTCAGCTATCGGAGTAACCATGACGACCGCCATTAAATTACCCTTGCAACGCCCACGAAAAGTGCGTCTAGATGCCAACCCTCCAAACGATGTTTCCGCACCAACTACGAAACGTTAGCCTAGATTTCGCGGGGATCAGTGAGTCACTTTGCAAAACGGGAGTTGTAACTGGGTGTGAATTTTCCCCGAAAAAACCAATATCTCATGCTCCATAAAATTCCCATTTACAATGTTCTCAAAAATGTTTCCAAGACATTGTCCATCTTCGCTAGATTAACTTTCATGACTTGGAATTGTTTCATTTTAAATCTGTTGGGTATTTGTCCTCTTTTTAGTTTATTAATCTGTCTTTGCAAATCTTATAGTTATTGTAAACCTGCACTATTAGGTTTAATTGGATTTCCGAAGCGAGAAAAATTTCATGTGGAGATTGATGTGAGGTCATGAGATAGAAAATTGATTGAGTTTCTTGATTCACATAGATATGCATCAGGATAATTTAGACTCATCAGAGAGGTAGGAGGAGTTGTGTAAATTAGTTAGGCCAGTCAGAGCCAATGTTCGCACATTCTTCGCTAAATTTTCTACTTTGTTGCTCTTTTTCTAGAGGAAGTGCTCCAAAAGCTTCCTTAATAAGTTCACTAAAATGTTTGAAATTATTACTTGCTGCTTTCTGGAAAATAAATAAGGAAAAAATATCTCCATACCCTTTTTCTGAGTAAAATATGAAAAAAAGGAATGGCATTTATTATTTGATTTTAAGTTGAACGAAGCAGGTGACGAAAGTTGAAAGGATAAGTAGTAGAACCCATAATTTTGTCAGACCCGAGAGAATGGGCAGTTATCGTGGATTGGGTTGAGATATATACATATCCATATATAACTATACAGGAAACATTTTTCATGGGTAACTAAATACAGGGGATTGCGCGGGACAAGGCTGCCGTTACCTTGGAAACGATAACGGCACGTGTTTTGAAAATCTCTCCTGGTGAACTTTGTTGAACGACACTCGCCTTGAACTCCCGCATCCCCGGGATTCGAGGTTACTGTCACGGTCAGAAATGCATACAAATTTATTTCCTAGAAGCGTGTTTTACGATTAAACGATTACCAGAGGTGATGAGATGCGTTGCACTTTCCGCACGTGCATGCATATTGCATATATCTAGAAACACAAACAAGTGACGCGATTAAAATGATAGAATGTAATTATCTAGATTTGCCGTCTCAGTATCAGTTTCAAAATCAAATAATTTTCAATTGAAATCATGTGGAATTAAATAATTTTACATTGCAATTATTAAAAATTAAATAATTTTAGTTTAAAATGTCTGAAATTGTGCCCAAGTGAAAAAAGTTTAAAAAGTTTAAAACACAATGGAGAAACAGTTGACAACCACAAAACGACTATATTGAAAATAAAAATTAAACTTTTTTCTACGTAAATGTCAATTGCTTTTCTATTGTGCAATGATTTGATCCACGTAAATTTGACGTTTGGGATAAAATTTTTTTAAGTTTTAGGCTTTATCAAAATTGAATGTCTTCCAGGTTTTTCCGAAATTGGAAATGGAATTAAAAACAGTGGTGTTTGATCTCATCCAATTGGCAATGTCGAACAGCTATGAAGTTTTTCCATAAAAATGTGCCAAACCAAAAAAATTTTAAAACAAGCAAGTATCAAAGTATCAAAGTATCAAAGTATCAAAGAATTCCCCTAAATTAAAAATCTGGAGGGTTATTTTTGACCAGAGGAGATAAAAATGTGTCCTATTGGCCTTAAGAGTGAGATATTATAATTTAGGACAGAAGCTGGTTGTCAATTTTAGAAATTGATTGACGATATAGAGAAGGGTATGGAACCCGGAAGCGGGCCACTGGGTTCGCAGCGCGAAGCGAGAGTACATAATATATATCAGGCTGCCTTTTCCTCTCGCTTCACCTTCCCTTCTCTTTCTCTCGCCCACGTTGCCTATCCACCCCCAACACCTCAAAGCTACCCTGGAGACCTTCACCGCGTTTAGCCTTCACCGAGCTCGCTGAATTCCGGGCTTTCGAGCAACTATATATCATGAGCGAGGGTTCTCTCGCAAAATAGTATAGATTTTGTACTATAGAGACACGAGGCAGATACAACCAGGAAGCGCGTGAATTTCGAAGGACGAAAAACTTATTTCCATCTCAAAATCAGACTTACTGCTAGTTCTAATTAGTTCCGAAACACTGAATCCAAAATAAATGTCAATTCAATTATGTGACTTTTTAGAGATAAAATCGCGTGGAGAATAAAAGCTTGATAGCACGGAGGAATCAAGTTAAAGAGACTCAATTTGAGGCTCTTCTTTCCACCCTGACAATTTTTCTTCTGCGTTTTTCCAAAGTTATATAATGATTTGTCATGAGGGTACAATTCGCAGAAAGTGGAAAGGCGCCCTTTTTTGTCACGTATCAATCGATCTTCCCCTTGCCCTTCGCCCTATATTCAAATGTCCTCCCTAGAAGGTCAAATTCCTCAAGTGATCCCATCCCCCATCGTGCGTTCGCGAGACTGCAAATTCTCTTTGTTCCAAAATCAATAGATCACATATTTTTCCTCTCAATTTAATATTCCCTTCCTCTCTAGTTTCTTTTGTCAAACTTCACAGGGTGGCCGCGGGTCAGGAATAAGCTGCCATTCAGGTAAAAAGTCAGGGCATTTTTTTGGTGAGGGAAAGTCAAGGAAAAGTCAGGGATTTAAAAAAATTAGAAAATTTAGGAAATTCCTGTAAGAAACACTTTAAGTAACTGCCTAGAATAATCAGGGTTTCCGCAGAGTCACTTTGATCTCAAATCATTTTTATGCACTTCTTTAAGATCAAGTAACTATAGTCACTTTTTATTATAGTAATTTGATCTGATTTTAAAGGATTTTAAAGATTTTAGGGTGTTCTTAAAAAATCCATCGAATTTTCAAGATCTTTAAGACGTTTCAAGACATCTCAAAAGATTAAAAAATTATTTAATATTTTAAGACATTTAAAAACATTCTAAGAAATGTTTGATAGATTTGAATAATTTAAAGCTATTACAAAGGATTTAAAATATTTTAGGTTATGTTAAATTTTTTAATTAATTGTCAAGAGCTTTGCCAATTCTCAGAGAATTTCCAAATTTTAAATGCTCTCAAGGTATTTTAATAAATTATCCAGAATTTCAGGAAATGTCATTTGATTTCAGATAATTTAATGACGGTATTTTATAATATATTAATACATTTTAAAGAATGTATCAATAAGAATTGAGGGATTTCGTAGGATCTCAAAGATTTTGAAATATTTAAAGTTTTAGGACATTTTAAAAGATGACAAGGAACTTTCAATAGGGTTAAACAATTTGAAGAGATTTGAACAGATTCTGGGGTATTTTTGTTAATTTTAAGAAATATTCAAGAGCTTTAAAGAGTTTCAAAGGATTTGAAAAAATATCAAAGGTTTTCGAATATCTAAAAGGCTATTTTGACGAAATTTCTTTGAATTTACGAGCTTTAAAAAGTTACAAGGCTTTTCAAAAGATTGTAAAGAATTTTAAATATTTTAGGATTTTTTTAAAGATCCCAAGGAATTTTGAATTAATTTCAGTAATTTGAACGTATTTCGAAAGATTTGAAATATTCTAAGGTATTTAAAAATATCGCAAGGTATTTTCAATTTATTTCAGTAATTTAACGGTATTTAAAGGATTTAAAATACTTTAGGTTATTTCAACAAATTCTAAGGATTTTTCAAGAGATTTAATGAACATCAAGGGATTCCCAAGGATTTTGATGATTCTAAAGGATGAACAAAATTGCCCATGTGAATTTTCAGAATTTCGGAAGATATTTAACGATTTTACAGAATTTATCGAAGTTTAATGATATTTACCAAAATTCCAATCCCAGTTTTAGAGGGTTTCATTGATTTTAAGGTAGTTTGAAAGCTCTCAAGGTATATGAATAAATTTCCCATATAACATCAGATTTTTTAGAATTTCACAGGTTTTATAATATTTTAATTAATTTCAAAGAATTTATTCTCAAGAAGTTTGGGCTTGCGCAGGGTTTCAAAAATTTAAAGAGATTTTCAAATACTTTTTGCAATTCATTTGAATTAATTTGGAATTGACCCAAAATTCCTTATAATTTATCTTAAATGATTTTGAATCATTTTGAATTCACCTGAATTTTCTTGTTTTATAATTTACTTGAATTCTTCTTTAACTCTACTTAAATCGACGGATTTTTAAAAATTTGGTTTATTTTTTTGTTTAATTCATCCTGAAGTTTTTTAAAGTCACCTTCAATTTTTAGATATTTTATAAAATTATTTTGACTTCCCTCGAATTTTTAGATAATCATTTGATAATTACTGAATTTAAATACTTTTTCATATTTTTGAACTGCTATCATTTCACTTTTTATCTTACTGAAGTTTGATGAAATTGATAAAATTCTTCTCATTATCCTTGAATTCTTCTCAATTGTGGGTCCGGATGCAATAAGGGCACATAAAATTTTTTCGTGCGAAAACGAAGTCCCCTGGAGGCTTTAGAAAAAATTTTCGAATTTTAATTTT
>NC_046662.1:88942010-88943062 GCF_010883055.1 Belonocnema kinseyi
CCGCATTGTGCCTTTGAATGTAGGTCGTTCCCGCGTGAGTTGGACAACTAGATAGTATGTGAGCTAAATGCTCGGGGTGTGCGTGGCACGCCCTGCAGCTATAATCGGGAATGTCTTGGCTCAAAATGTGGCGACGGTATGTTAAGGTGGAAATGACCCCGTCTTGGCATGCAAAAATCAAAACCCTCTGTACCCGACTTCAATCCGCGCGATTTAAGGAAAGCAAACGTTAGCTCACAAGACATTGACTGATCCTTCACATTTCTGTGGAAGATACCGTGCATCCTCTTATCGAGGAGCTGTTCATGAAAGTTTTTCTCTTGTGCTTTCTTAATCCAAGCTTTCAGGAGTGAGTACTCGAGATAGATAAGATTTGATGCATTTTGCTCACCTCTAATACTGAAGTCAAGTCCGAGTGTTTCATCAGCCTGCTCCGCTGCTTTGTACAGAAAGGCTCCTTTGCCCACTTCTTCGTGATTCCTGACCATTTTAAGAAGAGGGTCTCTTCCATTTGCAACTCTATGTGCTGTACCCAGAATAATCCTGTTGTGAAGACATTCAAGACTCAATATTCCGCGACCCCCTTGACGGCGTGAGATGTACAGTCGCGGAACGGAAGACTTAAGATGCATGCTCTTGTTCATGTGCATAACCTTTCTTCTCCCGATATCAAGGGATCTGAGCTCGTTCTTCGTCCATGGAACTACTCCAAATGAATAGAGTAATACCCGGACGGCAAGCATGTTCGTTGCAGATACTTTGTTCCTCGCCGACAGTTCGGAAGACCAAATCTGTCCGATGAGACGTTAGTATCTGCTTCGGAGAGTATCCTTTATAGATGTCACATCCTGAATGCAGCTCTGTGGCACGCCCAGGTATGTATAAGTCTCTCCAGCGCAAAGGTGTCGTATCGCGCTTCTATCAACGAGCTCAGGATCTTCAGGGATGCCATACATGAGTGACCTTGTACTTTCGATCTGCAGGTTTGCCGCACAAGTACCCGTCGGAATGCCGCAGTGCTAGAGATAGTGGCAATAATGTAAGGCAAAAGA
>NC_046662.1:88943162-88946960 GCF_010883055.1 Belonocnema kinseyi
TCTGTAAACGCCATTGCCATACCGTGGCACTACTGCACTGGACAGATGCGCGTTACTAATGTAATGTAATACTATCATGTCGTGACAGCGCTGGATTCGGACATAATATGCAAAGGGAGGGGTTATGGAGACACTGTGTGCCACGCACTCTAAAGCTACTTGGCTAGGTTAGGGACGCGATCATAAATTTAATATAAGGTTCCATGCGTGATGCGTCTCATATCGCATCTGCTTAGGCAGCGTGTTTCATTCTACTGTCGCCTTATGACTTGAGACTTTTTCTTCCTTGATTTATTTTCATACGTTAATTGCCTATTGATTTTATCTCGGATTTTAATTAAAAATAAATTTTGGGTATCAATTATTTTTACTCTACTCCTGATCAAAATAAATTCAATTAAATATAAGTAAATTCTAGCTGATAACGTATCTCTAACAATGTTTTTTCCAATTCATGGCATTAGGGTAAGGGCACTAATTATTGGCAACTTAGCCATATTATTGGCATACCGAAAACCGAAATGAATTTATTTCATTTTGGATTCATACTTAATTGCACTGAATAATTCATATATGCATTATATCTATGAATGATAGTAAAATTAAATTAATTGAGGCAAAAGATTTTAAAAAAATGTATTATCTACGAAATCAGAGAAAGGTGCCAACATTAGAGGGAATTAGGAGTTCAATCGTACACAAATTCAGTGTCATCCGATAATACGGCTTATTACCAGAAGAAGAATATTTAAAAATTGATATTATAAAGAAAGTAATAATAAAACCATGTGGATCTTACCTATAAAATATTCCATTGATAGATTGATCCAGACTAAAAATATTCTTTAAAATAATAGAATTTCCATTATAATGATTGGCATTTAATATAAATAAAATATATGTATAAAATAAGAGCAGACATCTCTATCTCACAAATAATTATTTTTACACTAATTGTAAAATCGAAGAATTCCAACTATTTAATTTTTACCCATATACAATTAAATCATAACTTTTAAAGGTCAGATGTATATTTATAGAATATCTAGAAATAAGAGTTTTTAAATTTATTTTTTCAGAAAAAAAAGTTTCTTCTGCCTTCAAGACAAAAATGGGCTTAAGTTTAGCTCTAACTTAGTCTTGAATTTTTCTGAGATATCTCTTCTTTCCAATCCTAATTTTAAAGCAGTTCAAATTTTGAAAAATGTTATTTAAAAGTCTGCTTCCAATTTGGAATGGATCAGATAGTTTTGGAAAATCTATTCAGTTTTGAAAAAATAAATGTTTAATCAGCTAAAATTGTAGGACAATCAAATTTTTGAGCATCTAAATTCACTGAGAAAGCAATGTATTAATATAGAATCTATTCAAAGAAGCTTACGTTTTAATTTGAAAGTATTGATATCCCCCATAAAATTTGTGTTTTTTGTGTGCATATTTTTGGAAATCTTTCTATATTTCTTACATTTTTTCTAAATAAAGATATTGTGAGATGTTGTACCGTGATTACAATTTTTTAAACATGATAGTTTTGTAATACTTTTGGCCATAACAGTTCGTTTCCCATAAAAACAAATTGCGAGTATAGTCTATAGATTCTATGGAGACCGTAAGCATGACTTCCCCTATAACCTACCATTTTCAAGCATATGGTGTTATTCTACTCACGCTTAATACTTGTGGTCGAGGAACCTCGACGCTCAGAAGATACAATTTTTACATTGCCTCGTGGGAATCGCGTTTAGTTACCCTTTTGCCTCTTTTCTTTATTTTTCAAATAATTCTTTTCACAAATTTACAGTTAATGCATTAGACAAAAAAAATTTCATAATTGATAATTGTTAATTGTCAAGAAATAATTGTAATGTATTATTGTAATTTTACTTTGTAATACCATGAGCGCAGTTTTACATTATAATCTGTATGGTAAGGGGTGGTAAAATCAGAGGCATGAATATTCAATACAAAGATGTAGTAATCATTTCGATACCAGTAAAAAGTAATTTTTTTCATGTAGAAACTAGTTTTTCTTATTCTAACAATTCTTTCTTTTTCAGGTGAGTACACTTGACAAATTGGTTTACTTCCGACATCTATAAGCAAACGTAAGTAAAAATACTTAGTCACGCGTTTTATGTGCAACAGCAACCTGTTGGATTGTTTATAATTCGTCATATATTTGTTGAGCAAGTATCCGCTAGATGTCAGAAACGGGTCGAAAGTGGCGGTCGGTTAAGTCGTAAACTTCCTCGCTTCAATGTTGCACGGTCCGACTTGTACTGCCACCTACTACTGACTGAAAGCCTGACAACAGTGTGGCTGACTCGGTATCGAAGTTACCTACTGAGAACTCAATCACGCCGTTGGGTTCGCGTCTACGCCCAGCCAAGCATTATAAAGCATCAAATATGTTATAAAAATATAATTGACTACATTTTATTAATATTTGTTATAGGAAAAATGGTATACATTTTCATTTTGCAATGTTTTGATACTTGTAAAATAAGTAGAGATTTCTTTCTTTTTAAAAATTCGTATTTAATAACCAATCGCAAATTATCTTTTAGTTTTTGAGTAACAATATATTTCTTTATAAAACTTTCTCGTTGAATTTTGCAAATTAGAATCTTCCGGTTTGATGCAACTGATTCCTGAGGCAAAATAGATTGGTCTAGCAACCTCAGAATCGTAATAAAATGCATTCTCACAAATCGTTTAGCATTGTTGATTGAGAGAGAGAGGGAGAGTCGTCAGAATAAGTATCCGTATTGTAAAACCTCTTATGTAATATTGCTATGAATTATGTGGTAATTGTTTCGTGTGACCTACGAGACTTGTAGTTTTCGCTTTCTTTTGGCGACTTTTACATTCCATGGTCTCTCTATCATCATTGCCTTTACAATGTGAAAGTGTTTCCGGGCCAATATACTTTTCACTTTTAGTTCTGATAGTAAAAATCAAATGAAGGACTTTCAACTCGACTTTCAATGTGTAAGACAAAAATGGATATCACGACTTAGTAAATAGATTTTTAATTATAAGACAACGATCTAGATATTAAGGTGCAATATCTTGATTCAATTTAATTTCTAGATCTTATTCTATTTAGAGTTTTAAGCCTGGATATTAATTTTTATTATCTATATAAGATAGATGCACTGGTAATCGTCACTGCATTAGTTATCGTCACATGGCCCAGCATTTTTCGTATTACAAGATTCGCTCTTGTCGCGTGTGATAAAACTTGTGATTTTAGGTAAGTTTAAATATTCTTTAATCAAATTAGTATACTTTTTCATGTTAGTACTTGCTTACGTGCCTTACGATAACTAACGGATTTGCATAATTTGACCTTTAATCGTGAATAAAAATTGACTCCAATGAAATATCATATTAAGTAATCAAAATTAAGTTTTTCTATATCTACTTTAATCAGTTAAGCCCTTTGTGAATATAAAAATTGATTTTTAAATACAATTATAATTATCTTTAATTTCCAATTTGGCTTAAGGTGACGATCATTACTATCGGCGAGAAAATTCGAATCCTCTGGCTTTGACGTTGAATAAGTATGTGAAGAAACAATGGTAGCTTAATGAAAGATGTATCATTTTAAAGGTGCAAATGTTGTAGTTAGTTGAACTATCTGTAATAATTTACAATTTGAAGGAAGTATGTGCTTCTTGTTGTCTTCGTACAAATTGCGATATTTAAAGTCAGTTTATACATAGGAAAGCAAGTGCGAGAGCCCAGCGTGGTGCCGTTTTTTCAGGGGATCGTCCTCGGTTTTCCTCAGCC
>NC_046662.1:88947060-88954440 GCF_010883055.1 Belonocnema kinseyi
GCCGATCCCCTGAAAAAACGGCACCACGCTGGGCTCTCGCACTTGCTTTCCTATATAAAAAACTGACTTCAAATATCGCAATTTGTACGAAGACAACAAGAAACACATACTTACTGCAAATTGTAAATTATTACAGATAGTTCAACTAACTACCTCCAATTTAAATCACTTCATTATCTTCATTAAAACTGAAGATAGTGGGCTCGTATATTTATTCACAAAAAACGAACAATTATTTATATTTTGCAAATTTTTTGACGGCCATCTGTTCAGAAATGTTTAATGTACTACCATGAATTTTTTCAGATTTTTCCTTTTATTTTTTCTATAAAAAACTATGCTTCAAAGTTCACTGTTTTTAAAAGCTATCAAATTTCCTTACTTTTCATCATATTTTCAGATCTGTAAGCTACAAATAATTTTTTGGAACATTACTTTTCGGCTCATTAACATACAACATTTGCACCTTTAAAACGAGATCTTTTTCATTAACCTACCATTTTTCTTCACATAGTTATTCAATGTCAAATCCAGAGGACTAGAAAACTAGATTTTTTCATTTTTAATATAATAAAATACAAATATTGGTGATGCAAAACCAGATAGCTGACTCTGTACTACTATCGGCGAGCAAACTATAGGCATCTGCCTTTGAAGCTAAACAGCTCAGTCAAAAAATGCGAGTGCAACAAAAAAATAGTCGTTTAAAAGCTGAAAGTGTTCTACGTTAATGAGCTTGAAGACGTTTATACAAAAAAAATTGTTGTGCTTAGCAGACTGAAAAATGTAAAAAAAGTAAGGATTTTTGGGTACATTTAAGAACAGTCAAGTTTAGAGCATTATTTCTTCTACAAGGGGCGATGGGAAAAATTTGAAAAAATTCATGAGTATGAGGAAAACTGTTGTGAACCAGCTGCAGCTGAGAAATTTTAAAAAGAATAAAAATTGTTACTTAAAAGTACAAAAATGTGCAATTATATTATCTTCAGTTCTAATACAGATATTAAAGCGATTCAAACTGCAAACTGTAATGGATAGGCTCTGTATTTATTTTCAATTACCTGGACCGCTGGTGCCATTCTTTGACCCCTGGTTCTGAATGCTTGGATGGCACCTGGCCACGGGGGGACCCGTTCATTTTTCGGAACGGATAAAATTTAAGAAAGGTAAAATTTCAGAATGGGTTATACATAATACATAATTGTTAAATTTAGAAATACCAAAAATTCGGAAAAAGGAACAAATCAGAAATTCAAAACTCTGAATAGTATTTATTCAGAAACCAAAGAAGCGGAATGGTAAAAATTCGGAAACGTTAAGATCAGGAGGGTGAACAATTAGGAATAAGTAAAAATACGGAGAGGAAAAATTCGGAAAGTAGAAAAATTCGGAATAGTAATTAAATGTTGCTATTAGAAGGTCTATAGTTTTTTATGTATGGTAGCATACAAATATTTATCACAGTAAATTTGAATAGCATATAATAAATTTATCATATCCATCATTTTTAATTTTTCACGAAAAAATAGTTATTTTTTATCATTATATAATTTAAAAACAATTTTCAACATACAACATGAATTTATAATGATAGGATGTTTAAATTAACTGCGATAAACATTTGTTTGCTACTATAAATAAACAATTATACACCTGCTAATACGTATATTTATTAACAATTCCGAATTTTTCTTTTGGATTTCCGGCTTATTGCTCTTTCTTATTTTTTGCTATTTCTAAGTTTTACCATTATGTATTATAACCCATTCTGAAATTTTATCTTTCTTAATTTTTACCGTTCCGTAAAAGGAACGGGTCCCGCCACGGGCCGAAGAAAGGGACCAGCGGTCGGCAGTACAAAAAAAGAGCCCCCCCCCCCCCTGCTTTCTGTCACTTGTTTTCCAACAAAAAAAAATGTCTAAAAATATCGCGATTTTCACAAGAAATAAGACTAACACATCCTTACGGGTGATT
This sequence comes from Belonocnema kinseyi, assembly GCF_010883055.1. NCBI lineage: Eukaryota > Metazoa > Arthropoda > Insecta > Hymenoptera > Cynipidae > Belonocnema > Belonocnema kinseyi. Next base: position 88,949,035 of record NC_046662.1, read on the forward strand.
GAAAATAAATACAGAGCCTATCCATTACAGTTTGCAGTTTGAATCGCTTGAATATCTGTATTAGAACTGAAGATCATATAGTTGCACATTTTTGTACTTTAAAGCAACAATTTTTATTTTTTTTTAATTTCTCAACTACAACTGGTTCACAACAGTTTTTCTCATACTCATGAATTTTTTCAAATTTTTCCTATCGCCCCATGTATAAGAAATAATGCTCTAAACTTCACTGTTCTTAAGTGTACCCGAAAATCCTTACTTTTATTTACATTTTTCAGTCTGTTAAGCGCAAAAAATTTTTTACATAAATATCTTAAAGCTCATTTACGTAGAACACTTTTAGCTTTTATATGACTGTGTTTTTGTTGCGCTAGCATTTTTTTTGACTGACTTATTAATCTTCAAAGGCAGATGCCTATAGTTTTCTCGCCGATAGTAGTCTCCCATCTTCTTTTACTTTTTTTCTTAATTCCCTAACCTCTTACTTTTCTTAAAACCTTCTTCTGTCCACGTTACTCTTTCTAAAAGTTTTTTGATACAATAAAATAATAAAACTCTTCTATTTTCATAGAAAGACCTCTTAAATCAGACTATTTGTCACTTTTTGCAGCACCAAAACATCAATCAAATTCCAACATAAAATCTTAAATCTCCTCTGCAAAAAATCACTTTTATATGGTCTTTTTGTACTCAAAAATTATAATTTATTCGTAAATAAGCATATACCTTTCTTCTTTTTATACGCCATTCAGCGAAAGCTCTATGTGAGACCGTCACACTAAAGGCTTATTTTCCAGGAACAGAATAATTTTTTTGGATGAAAACTTTTTATTCCTATTCAGCTTCGCCATATCTAGGAAGCAAGTTTTTATTACTTTTTTAAATTGAAAAATAAATTTTTATTTGCTATCCAAAGACGATTTTTAGAATCCATAAAATGTGAACGTCCAATCGCTCTCCTGAAAAATTCCGATTTTGTTGGTTATCTAGTTCTGTACCGCAACCCTTCAGTTAATAATCCTGATATTAAATCTTAATATTCATTTTTCTTTCTGAAAAATAAGTTTCAAAAATATTGATAAATTTATAAAATCTTTGCGACTGAATTTTTTACCGTTTTTTCAAGCTTTAAATTGAAAGTAATTTGCACTTGATTTTGAGTTTAAACTTCTAAACAAATTTTGTATCGAGTCCACGTGCGTTTAGTAAGCTTATTATGACAAGTAGTGACACTGGCGGTTGTAAGAGAAATTAACAATGTGGTGCTCATCGGGCTTTGTATATGTTGTATCAGAGGGTAAAGCGTGTGCGCGACTAACGCACACTATGAAACCAAAGTTCAGTCACTCCGCAACCTCCTTTCAATCGAAACTATTACACACTAGCCAGTGACTCTCAGCTCAGCTTTTTACTTTCGTTTGAGCAAGTCAACTTTCCCGTCCAATAAAATTACGAGTAAAGTAGCCCTGTTTGTAAACAATACATCAATATATATCAATATATCAAGAATTCAAATATTCGTCTAATATTCCTTCACTAGCCATCGCATACCTTCTGTCTGATTTGCAGCAATCCTTCTATTTTTACAAGGCTTGGTAATTTTCTATCAATTGAGGGTATACCGTGTAATATAGAGAGCGTATTCATTTTTGTAAAAAGGAATTTTTATTTATCCAAGTGTTATAAAACTTTATTTACGCTTTATTTAGAATACTAATACTATTTTTAAACAGCAGTGATCGCAGGGATATACAGCCACATTCTTAAGGTAAATGAAGTCGGAAACAAAAGTTCTGTTATCGTGCATCAATGGAAACATACATATACATTCAATAGATAATGAAAATACATACTTTGACTTGATTGACTCATTTTAGCTCTAGCGTCTATTATAGATTCCAGTTAATTTAACAAAAGCCCTAGTTAAATTTTTCCACGACTTTCTTCTATGTCAAGTATTGACAGTGTGTATCGAATGAAACAGGTTTCGAGTTATTCTAGAGTGGTCACTCTCCCGCGGGATCTGAGAACAACCCGCGCCAGGAAAGTAAAAGTAACGTATGGCAATTTACGTACGGATACGTCAGCAAACATTTACGTAGAAACACTTACACGAGTGCAGATTGTTCCGAACCTGTCCTCGAACGGTCGCTGCACCGCTTGAGGGATTCGACCGACATTGAGCAACCGGTTCGATGTTAACTGTAGTTTAGTTTCGCTTCTTCACCTTCCAGAAAATTTGAATTACCTTTCCATCAATTTAAAAACCTCCATTTCCCAAAAATTTTACTTAATACCCCTATTGACAAGAATCTACTCACAAAAAATGGTAAACCTCTTCTGCCAACAATTGCCATTTGAATTTCGCGTGAAAATACCTCAATTCTTACTTATTGGTCAGAGAAAATTGAGCCATTTTCGCGCGAAATTCAAATTTTTTCGCTTCATTTACAAATGCAATATACTTTTTATGCATAGATCTTCTAAACAGATCTCCGTGTTGTATTTATATAAAGGAAAGATTAGAAACTCCCGCCATGTGTTTTCGGATTCATAATAGAATTTTCTTTTTTCATTTTCCGAAGCGATGATGCTACAAACATGAATTTCGTAGTAGCTTGTTTCCAGAAGGTCCCAGGACACGTTGTTCTCAATCGGATGCTTGAAGGGAGCTTAGTCGGTCGTTGCGTTGAGCAAGCGAGCGAGCTGCAGTCACCTCGATAGCGAGTGTTGAACCCGCGAGAATCTAGGCCGTCACACGGACACACATAACACTCATCTAGGCGAATTGTACTCATATACACAAACAGAATTAGTATAGAACACATAGGGAAGGTTGTAAATCGTACAAGTACCTATTCGGTAGAACGTCTCTCTTGTGAGCTCATATGTGGTTTTCTTTTGTATTTATGTTGCCTCATCTATGTGTGCGCTTGTGCATGACCGATATCATCAGTATCACTCTCATTGATTTCCATGTGACGCGGTTATTCTAGGATCGACAATGCCAACTGCTCAAACGGGAAAGAAGCTGCGCTATTAATGATATCACTTTTTACTCTTGCCACTATCAATCATCCCTTTTATTTGCGGCCCAATATTCATAAGAGATTCAAAAATGGAAAGTCTAGAATAGGATAAGTTTATAGTCTAACCAACAGATGTCTACCTGCTTTTATACTCACAAGTGTAGATTGAAACTTTTTTTTTATACAATCGCTCAAACAAATCTTTCTTAAAAAATTTCTGATGAATCCTAAAATCCTCCATATTATCTCAAAAATCTTTTAATGATTAATTTTAATCTAGCCAATCAATTCCTCCACAAAGTTTTTCCATCTCACGCTTTTTTCCGTGACAAGTGGAGTTTGTTGAGGTGAAAATTTAGTCGAGGAATCTGAAAAAGTACGAAAAGAAATGTAAATGACAAAGATCCTTTTTAATAGCTGCACTCGCGTCCCCGTTTGGCAGAGCGTTTACGCTCCAGAGCACAAATCCGCGCCTATATTGATTTCGTAAAAGTGGGAGGCTTCGAGGGGGTGAAAATAGGGAGGAAGCTAGAAGGGGATGATGAGTGGTGGTAGAAAACAGGCGCGAGGTGGAAGGGGTTAGCGGTAGCCCGGACGACTCCTGACACTTGAGTTCGTCGTCCTTCGACCCCCTTTTCACCCTCTCGACCCCTCATCACTCTTTTTCGACCTATTTAGAACGCAGAGATATTTGTGTCGGCTAAAAGTTCAAACTTGGTGCGTTAATTAAAAAAGATAATTTACAAGGTTCCTCGTTCTCTTCATTTCTTTATAAATTAAAAGTCCTAGTAATTTATAGTCCATGCCAATTAATTTTTTTCTGTAATATGTATTGCGTTTATTGTATTACCGCCAAGAATATCAATTTTATGCCAAATTGGTAACATTTTAGAATTTTTTTAAACCATGGCTACACTGTTTATACATGGTTACTAGAATAGTCTTTATGTTCTTAATAAGATGGTTGTGTGGCTAAAGAATTGATTCAATATGACTGTGCGTGGAAGACCGATTATGTGTGAGCGGAAAACTCATTAAATGACGTACAGTAGAGCACCAGAGAGGAATAGCTAGCTGACAGGAGGTCGTTGTTCGCTGACGTTAGTACGTTAGTGGGACACTTTCGGCTTTACCGACACCCGTACCTCGCAAATGGTACGCAGGTTACATTGCTCACATACATATTCACACAAACACTGGTAAAATACTTGCGAGATCAGCAGACTCTCGCCAACTGTAAAACCTCGTAACGATGACGCTGTTCTGTGAACACTATGCTTTTGTAGACACTATGCAGTAGGGACTCGATGATACTTTCATTTTCCATCGGATTCTTTCACGGTTTGATCCACTCCGGTGAAATTGAGATATTCTTGCACGTGCAAGACTTTAAAGATTCCTTTAGTAGTTTCGAGAACTGATATAATTAAAATAAAGCGAGACATTTTTGCCGTTTGAAATTAGTATTTACTTTGGTCATTATGAAATTCTCTCGTCATTCACGTCTTTTGAATTTTTTTTATTGACGAAAGCAAGGAAGCCTGTCAAGAACCTTGAGCTACTGGCAGACTCTGCGATTCATTTTCTTTGTTGAAATATGACATAATAAGGTAAATAGAAGCAACAAAACTGGGATAATATAAAGGTGCAATGACCGCATAGACGTTGTGTTCACAACATTTCTTTGCATATGAATAAAATATACATCTGAAAAGAAACCAAGGTTGTAAAGTGTTGTTGGGTTCATGGCTTGACCAGAATTTTGATAAAAAGTTTATTGCAATTGTTTCTTATTTGTTTAATACTCATTTTTTAAATACCACTTTGTACTTGCAAGTTCTTACACAAAATGCAAAGATTGTTTGAAAGGAGATAAACGATTAAGTAAAGAAGACCTTGCTTTTGCAAATAAACCGAACCCACATCAGAAAAGCAGAGGACTCTAGTCCCCATTAATTGTTTTCAGTAGGGAGCTATGTGAAAAATACAGACCGGGTCGTAAGGGAAGTCGGTGTCAAATATTTGCCTACTGCACGGAAGATTCAAGGCCAAGATGTACATATTCTCTCGACACGTCATTTTAACATCCTTCCTCTCACACAAAGAACTATTAATTTTTTACTTGCATCATTCATATAAACAAAATTACTTCAGAGAAATGTGCAAAAAGTCTTCATTTTGAAATCTTTTGTTCCAGATTCATGACTACTATCGGCGAGAAAACTATAGGCATCTGCATTTGAAGCTTAACAACTCAGTCAAAAAAAATGCTAGTGCAACAAAACAACAGTCATTTAAAAGCTAAAAGTGTTCTACGTTAATGAGCTTGAAGACGTTTATGTAAAAAATTTGTTGTGCTTAGCAGACTGAAAAATGT
>NC_046662.1:88954540-88977544 GCF_010883055.1 Belonocnema kinseyi
AGTTGCAGTTGAGAAATTTAAAAAATAATAAAAATTGTTGCTTAAAAGTACAAAAATGTGCAACTATATTATCTTCAGTTCTAATACAGATATTAAAGCGATATAAACTGCAAACTGTAATTGATAGGCTTTGTATTTATTTTCAAACGCCAGTAAGGAAGTGTTAGTCTTCTTTTTTGTGAAAATCACGATATTTTTAGGCATTTTTTTTGTTGGAAAACATGTGACAGAAAGCAGGGGGGGGGGGCTCTTTTTTTTTACTGCCGACCGCTGGTGCCTTTCTTTGACCCGTGGCCAGGTGCCATCCAAGCATGCAGAACTAGGGGCCGAAGAATGGCACCAGCGTTCGGCGGTAAAACAAAAAAAGGGCCCCCCCTGCTTTCTGTCACTTGTTTTCCAACAAAAAAAATGTCTAAAAATATTGCGATTTTCACAAAAAATAAGACTAACACATCCTTACGGGCGTTTGAAAATAAATACAGAGCCTATCAATTACAGTTGGCAGTTTGAATCGCTTTAATATCTGTATTAGAACTGAAGATAATATAGTTGCACATTTCTGTACTTTTAAGCAACAATTTTTATTATTTTTTTAATTTCTCAACTGCAACTGGTACACAACAGTTTTCCTCCTACTCATGAATTTTTTCAAATTTTTTCCATCGCCCCTTGTATAAGAAATAATGCTCCAAACTTGACTGTTCTCAAATGTACCCAAAAATCCTTACTTCTTTTACATTTTTCAGTCTGCTAAGCACAACAAATTTTTTAGATAAACGTCTTCAAGCTCATTAACGTAGAACACTTTCAGCTTTTAAATGACTGTTGTTTTGTTGCGCTAGCATTTTTTTTGACTGAGTTGTTAAGCTTCAAAGGCAGATGCCTATAGTTTTCTCGCCGATAGTATATACTTGCACTCTTAGTGTCCAGAGTTTAAAACTCCATGACGGTTTCTAATCTTTATTGCTGCTTTGCCGATGATTAATTGACTTTCCTCAAAGGTGACCTACTTGGATGCGAATGCAAAGAGCAAATAATGTGATTCGTTTTCAAAAGTTTTACCTCGCCTGTAACACAACTCTAAGCTCCGTAATAAACTCGTTCTCTTTGTTGGTTTGCTGATGAATAACAACAGTCTATACCATTCGAGAGTTTATGCCAGTTTAATAATTTCATAATACTAGATATTTAGGATGTTGATTCCATGGAAAAAAAATTCTTAAATAATGCCAATCCAAGAGCTTATTATTGTAAATAAAAATTATAGTAATTTCGAATCAATTCTTTTTTATATGCTCATCATTGCCGCATTTGTTTTAAATTACAAGATTTTATTATTAAAAGACACATATCTGCGAATTTTATTATACGTAAAAGGACCAAACGAATCAGAAATTTTGGAAAGATCCTGTTTGTCTGAAAGTTAAATTTTTCCCATGGATCGTGAATTTCGCTTGGGGCGGATACACATCATGAGAACGTTGCGTTTACCTTTATTCTCGATGGCGGGAGTATCGCGCGTCCAAAACTGCACCATGCCAAAGAAATAAGAAATATATCTCTGCATTAGCGCTGGAAAGCCCAAGGATAAACCGCCCACAATCGAACGTTTCATTATAATCGCAATATATCTTGCGAAATTCATTAGTGCCTAGATGCAGGCCCTCGCAGGTCAGATAGTGGATCTATCTCGTTATATTAGGTGTTAAATGGAACACCCCCGTGAAGTAATCGCCCGATTTCAAAAGTAATACCGATCTGGCCCCGATTGGATTTCCCGATCTGACCCTGATCGGTAGAACTCTGTGGCCCATACTTGGTCCCGACCGGGCAAGACCGAGTTCCTACTGAAACGCCATCTCCATGCGCACGCAGAACTAGTGCTGCTTGATTTTTTTCTGATATTGCAGTGAAATTTGTATACACACTACTCGTTTATAATATTCTAGCAATGATTAAAAATGCATAAGGCGAGTAAGCCACGTGTTCGCAGGCACCAAATACCAGTCAGTAGACCTCGATACCTGTGAAAGGAAGATGAGAGTAAGTAATTAGACTCTGCAGGCTCATTGAAACCTAACCTCAAATAAATTAATAATTAATTAAATTGTTTTATGTAAAATTAGTATATTTACCATTAGATGCGTCAAATATTATTATATGATGAAATTGATCAAGTTCTTTTGTTTTCAATTATTATTTAAGAACTCAAGGTTTTTCGATTTAATGTAGTGTTAGAATGATCAAATCTATGGACAAGAAATGAATTGCAGTATGCACAAAATTGTAATGTTTTTAGATGATGGGAATAAAATATGTGATACAATCGATTATGTTATTGAAACTTTGTTCCTGTATTAATAATAAATTCATTACAGAAATACATTAAGGACAAATTTTCATAACATGAATTTCAGAATCAAGTAGTACAATCAAAATTGAAAATGCCGATTGTGTAGGGATTACAACAAGAGCTAGTTACTCAACTGTGCATGCGTCGCATTCGGCATCTAATTGGTTTCGCGCGAAGTTTAAAATGCTAAACAATGTTTTTTTCTTTTTTATTACAAACAATGATATTTCAATTTATAAAAACGTCCATTAGGTCGAAATTAATTAATGTTAATAAAAATTAACTAAATGCATATTCTGTAAATAATATTTAAAACAACTAGAAATATTAATTCAAAAATATTCACTTTTCTTTAAAAGTTGTTTAGTCTATATTTCTTCTTAACAGACATAAATAAATAAAACGATCTACTAAATGATAGCTCAATTTTTTGACGAAAGTATTATCCACAACCACCTTCTAGAATTTTTCAAGAAGTAATGCAATTGACAGAAAATTGAATTTATTTACAGTGAAATGTTAATAAATCGTAAATCATAGGTTATTTCCCGATGATTTTCTTTGGAAGCATTCGAAAATGTCAAGTTGTAGGGAATTTTCTTGTGAAAAAACTTTTTCTAATTTGTTAAGAAGTTTTATAGACAACATTTTTTCCAAGAAATTAAAATTGTTATTTAAAATATTTATGGTAATCATCCATTTTTTCATAAAAACAAACCTTTTCCTCGAAACTGATACCATCTACAATAATCTTACGTTTCTAAAAAGTATAATTAAATTTTGTAGTCTGAAACTTCTTCTTTCCGTGCCTGTAGTACTTAAATTTTAACTTAGAATAACTAATTGGAAATTCAAAATATTAAGGTGGCCTTCGAAAGGAGAGGAAAATTCGATAGTTTCGAGTTTACTTATATTAAATCTCCATTCGTGAAATTCACGAATGGATTATAATGAGACTGATCGTGCCCCGATCTGGGCGTGTGTTTTATCCGCGATCTGGCTCCGACCAGGATTCCCGATCGGGACCCTACCCGGACTGGTCTGGCCCCGATCGGGGCCAGATGGAGATTTCTGCACGGGCACTGATAAGTTCGATACCTAATCCGGCTTTGGATTTTAGTCTTCAGAATTGGATGGATATAACAGGCCACGACTGGCTCACTTATCTCGCTCGCATTACTGCATGGCCGGTCTACACTCGACAGTTTCACACTCTTGGTATAGTAAATAGTTTTGGTCGAGTCATGAAATATGAAGATTGCCTTACACCAGTTTTTCGTGTCACTGAACTCGAGACGTGTTTCTAATCGATTGTTGCGTTGCTAACGTTCTCGCACTCGAGAGTCGATCATTCGCGGGATTTCACTATATTTTCATCGCTCACGTTACACAAGACATGGTAATTTCCTTAGAGAGTAATCCCAGACGAAAAAAATAACCAAGAAATTAAGTACTGATTAGGTACTCGGCTTGTAAATTGAGTTTGAATTTATGGTGAAATTTATTGCAATATTGGGAAAATCATCGGAATTGAGACAAATGGTACTGTTTCTAAGGGAACGATAGCCAATATTATCAGCCCATTAATGGTAAAAACTAGTTTCCGTCATTAAAATTTAGTGACTTTTTGTATTGGGCTTTGTATTAACCTAATTAACAGAACTATTTCAAAAAAATTTCAAAAATTTCCTTACCTGTTCTCTGCCATGCGGCGCAGTCTGTTCGCTTTGTTGGAACGGTGGCTACAGAGTTTTAAAAAAGGCGTGTTTTCGGGTCACAAATACGACTCATGGTCATTAATGGGTTAAATTGTTTGGAGATGGACACATTTGAATTTCGTACCAAAAGTCTGTGATAAAAAAACCTCAGACTGCATTGTGGAATTTGGTGATACTAAGATTTCACAAGAGATGGTTCAACATAAGGAAAGTATTTCTAATCTTTAAAGCAAAGAGAGTCGATAAGCCGCCTCAAGAAAGGGTCCTATAGGCTTACAGGATTTGAGAGTAATTTTTATGTTTGTCTAAACGTTTTTTTTTTCATATTTATTTAGCAATTTTTATTTACTTTTGTAATTCTACATGCAAAAAGCTTCAGTCTAATCTAAGAGGAAAATCTGACTAAAAAAAGTTTTGAGCATACGTCATAGTGGTCTGAAGAAATAAAATGTTCTCATTTTGTTATTATTGAACCAACGATGCAAAGAACATAAGAATATAACTAGGAAATCTACAAAAAATCATACTAAACTAGTCTTCCAGCATCCAGTGCAGAAATCGCCGGATTTCAAACGTAATACCGATATGGCCCCAATCGGATTTCCCGATCTGGTCCTGATTGGTAGTCCTCTGTGGCCCATGCCTGGAACCGATAGCGCCAGACCGAATTCCTACTGAAACGCCATCTCTATGCGCTCGCAGAAATAGTGCTGATTGATGTTTTCTGATAGTGCAGTGAAATTTGTATACATATTACTTGTTTATAATATTCTATTCTGCTCGAGGCAGATGAGAGTAAGTAATTACACTCTGCGGGCTCTTTGAAACCTAACCTCAAATAAATTAATAATTAATTACATTGTTTCAGGTAAAATTAGTATATTTCCCATTGGATGAGTCAAATATTATTATATATTGAAATTTATCAAGTTCTTTTGTTTTCAATTATTATTTAAGAACTCAAGGTTTCTCGATTTAATGTAGTTACAATTAACAAATCTATTGACAAGAAATGAATTGCATTATGCACAAAATTTTAATGTTTTTAGATGATGGGAATAAAATATGTGATACAATCGATTCTGTTATTGAAACTTTGATCCTGTATTAATAATAAATTCATTACAGAAATACATTTAGGAAAAATTTTCATTACATGAATTTCAGAATCAAGTCGTGCAATCAAAATGCAAAACGCCGATTGTGTAGGGATTCCAACAAGAGGTAGTTACTTAACTGCGCATGCGTTGCATCCGGAATCTAATTGGTTTCGCGCGAAGTTTAAAATGCTAAACAAATTTTTTTTTCTTTTTTCTTATAAACAATGATATTTCAACTTATAAAAACGTCCATTAGGTCGAAATTTATTAATGATAATAAAAATTAACTAAATGCATATTCTGTAAATAATATTTAAAATAACCGGAAATATTTCATTAAAAAAATTTCATTTTTGTTTAAAAGTTGTTTGGTCTATATTGCTTCTTAACAGACTTAAAAAAATAAAACGGTATAATAAATGATAGCTCAATTTTTTGGCGAAAATATTATCTACAACCACCTTCTCGAATTTTTCAAGAAGTAATGCAATTGAAAGAATATTGAATTTATTTACAGTAAACTGTTTATAAATCGTAAATCATAGGCTATTTCCCGACGATTTTCTTTGGAAGCATTCGAAAATGTCAAGTAGCAGGGAATCTTTTTGCGAAAAAACTTTTTCTAATTTGTTAAGAAGTTTTATAGACAACATTTTTTTAAGAAATTAAAATTGTTAATTAAAATATTTCTGGTTATCATCCATTTTTTTCATAAAAAAAAACCTTTTCCTCGAAACTGATACCATCTAGTCAGAAACCTCTTCTTTTCGTGCCTGTAGTACTTTAATTTTAACTTAAAATAACTTAATTGGAAATTCAAAATATTAAGTTGGCCTTCGAAACGAGAGGACCATTCGATAGCTTCGAGTTTACTTATATTAAATCTCCATTAGTGAAATTCACGAATGGATTATAATGAGACTGATCTTGTACCGATCGGACACCGATCGGGTTTCCCAACCTTGCCCCGATCTGGGCGTGTGTTTTATCCGCGATCTGGCCCCGACCAGAATTCCCGACCGGGACCCGATCTGGACTGGTCTGACCCCAATCGAGACCAGATCTAAATTTCTATGTGGGATATTGATATAACAAGCCAAATATCCAAATATCTCAGTTTTTAAGCACTGATAACAAAAAACCATAATAGATAAGCAGATTCGGATTTTTTTCTCGAATACAATACGGCTGGTTAACATCAATGCCAAATTGTAACCCTCTAGCAAGAATATTGGAGGAGCTAGAAATGATAAACAATGTTGCGCTGTATAGTTTCTGTCTAGTCCACCTTGAGTCGACATTAGCGCGCCAAAGGCTGAATGCCCAGTGGCTAGAATGGGATGTAACAGTTCGGAGTGACTAGTTTCTAGACAGATCGTTCATTTTGATAAAAAATAATTGATAATTAACTAATAAAATTATTTTTTATTACATAAAATACTAATATATAGATTTTGCAGTTAATTATAAATATGAAGAAAGATTTTGTACACACCAAAAAATGAAAAAATAAGTTTCCGCAAATCTTAAACATACGCCGGGTGTCGAATTTTTTTATATAGAGCTTCGTATTATGATGCTGTAACGTTTTCTTGTAACCTTAACAGACTCAGCCATCTAAAAGTTTAATGAATTTATTTTTGTCGAATATGAATTTAAATTCATTACATTGTAATATTTATTTCAATAAGACATGAGACATTTTTAAACATTAAAAGTGCCTGATGTGTGAATAAATCATTGAAAATAATCATGTTTATATGCTCGTAATTATTATAAATGTAATATAAATTTATTATAACTCTACTATATAATACAATTTAAAGAAAATATTTTTTCGAATTCTTTTAAAAAAAGTATTGTATATTAAGATTTCAATCACCTTCAATAATTTTGGTTTTTTATCTTAAATATTGTATGGTGTACATTTAAATATTACTTAAGCATTTATGCAATTATGTATTTTAATTTGCTAAATCTTTTATTGCAAAATTATTATATTCTGAATTCACTTCTGTCATTTTTGTTTTAAGTCCAAACCGTGAATCTCTCTAAAAACTAGCTAAAATCTGGACAGTCTTTATATATTAAAATTCGCAACGAACTCCTAGATAGCGCCAAGACTAGGAATAGACAGCAGAAAGGTTTGCATAGAACACGTAACAAACCTAGACATCGCCAGTGTAGCGCAAGGCAGAATATTGCGTGAATAGACAGGCTTGAGAAAAACTTTACTGTCTTTAGCATGATTCAGAACTGATACGCCATTTTTCGACACAAGCAACGTAGACTATGAAACCCTAAACGTTAACTTAATATATATTAAAATCTTTAGTAGAATCAGAAAATCTTCCAATGTCGGTTATTTAGCTCAACGCATTTACAAAATCTGGAAATAAGACACACCATAATTCAGCATATCCTTTTTTTCGTCTTTAAAATTTTAACCATGATCGAGATTAGAATAAAAGTGTGAAAGTGGCAAGAAATTTCCCACACTGTGACTAAAATTCACACGACCCCTGTAATAAAACTGATGACAACGGCAATAAGACACAGAGAGTAGCATTAAGAAGGTATACTGGTTTCGCAAATACAAGAATCAATTTATGGCTGCCTACGGGCAACATTCGCGTAATTTAGATAGTTGCATGTACTGCACTTACGTCGGCTATAATTTGCATAGGCAGACACGCCAGCTAACATTGTTGTACAATAACTTACTCTGCAAACTTAACTGAAATTTTTCTTTGGCACAAATGTCAGATTGACTTCATGTAATAATGGATGGAATATTGATACCCTGCAAAAGTCGTTGGCATGGAAATAAATACGGTAGGTATAACGCCCGACGATGATTATCGTTCAGGAAAGAGTTATACCGATGACATAATTGCAGTTTTCGAGGAGAAAAACTGCTGAGTGTAGTGCACTCTAATACAAGTACATATAATTGAGTAATTTTATTGCCAGATACGAGAGCATTTTCATTCCAAGTCATGCTGTGCACACGTCTAGATTTGTAAAGGGATATTCTTGCATTAGAATATCTGCAAAAGATAGAAATATTACCTCAATGGAAACGCCGACGCGACATGAGAGGTCGTTGAACTCACTGGCGCAACGAATCTAGAAACTTTCAAATTTGCACTTCATAGAAGCAATTAAATGACCGGGCCGTAAAATTTAACGAACCTATGTGGAAAATATAATTGCGCCAAGTCACTAGAGATTTATTGCTCACTTGTGTAACTGCGAAAATTCATGAGCTGGGAAACAAATAGAGTGGTTCATCCCAGTTTGAAACTATTGATGGCAGTAGAGAATTTTGAAAATTAAGTTTATTCTAGCAGATAATAACTTCTGGTCGCATAATTGAAACTTTTTCAAATCGATGTTGCATCCTAACCGAGCCAAGGGCTTTGGAGAAATCTGGGACTTTTAGGTGAAACCCCGATTTATGTTCTTACGCAATTCGTCTAACAAAAAAATATTTATTCTTCTCATATAAGGGAACAATAAACGTAAGCGATATACGAATCGAAACCCACGGATACATATTGTAATTGAGAATGCAATAAAATAAAGACCATTGTTATTGGCAATGCAAATTCAAGGTCGTGATTTATTAGAATCCCATACCGATTTGAAACGAATGTTAATTGGATCTTTTAGATTTAAAAAATCTCTATTTATGGACATTTTTCAGAAGTTTATTCAAGCAAATGAGCAAATAAACAATAATAGGTATATAAAGATACTCTATTGAAAATCAAAAAATGTGGCGGATACAAATTAACAGCAAAGTTAATTCAAGCAAGCATTCTCGAGGCATCAGTGAACATACGGAGATGTGTAATTACTTGCAAATGATGGTTGCGATTACAAAGGAGCTGAATAAAATCTCACACGCTCGCGAAATCATCCTCTACTATCGGCGAGAAAACTATAGGCATCTGTCTTTGAAGCTTCACAACTCAGTGAAAAAAAAATGCTAGCACAACAAAAAAACAGTCATATAAAAGCTGAAAGTGTTCTACGTAAATGAGCTTGAAGACGTTTATGTAACAAATTTGTGTGCTTAGCACACAGAAAAATGTAAAAAAAAATAAGTATTTTCGGGTACATTTAAGGACAGTCAAATTTAAAGCATTATTTCTTATACAAGGGGCGATGGAAAAAGTTTGAAAAAATTCATGAGTATGAGGAAAACTGTTGCGAACCAGTTGCAGTTGAGAAATTTCAAAAATAATAAAAATTATTGCTTTAAAGTACAAAAATGTGCACCTATATTATTTTCAGTTCTAATACAGATATTAAAGCGATTCAAACTGCAAACTGTAATTGATAGGCTCTGTATTTATTTTCAATCACCCGGAAGGATGTGTTAGTCTTCTTTTTTTGTGAAAATCGCGATATTTTTAGACACTTTTTGTTGGAAAACCAGTGACAGAAAGCAGGGGGGGGGGCATTTTTTGTTTTACAGCCGACCGCTGGTGCCATTCTTCGACCCCTGGTTCTGAATGCTTGGATGGCACCTGGCCACAGGTCAAGGAAGGGACCAGCGGTCGGCATTAAAAAAAAAGGGCCCCCCTACTTTCTGTCACTTGTTTCCCAACAAAAAAACGTCTAAAAATATATATCGCGATTTTCACAAAAAAGAAGACTAAAACATCCTTCCGGGTGATTAAAAATAATTACAGAGCCTATCCATTACAGTTTGCAGTTTGAATCGCTTGAATATCTGTATTAGAACTGAAGATAATAAGATGCACATTTTTGTACTTTTAGGCAAAAATTTTTATATAAAGCTTTTATATGACTGTTTTTTTGTTGCAATAGCATTTTTTTTTACTGAGTTGTGAAGCTTCAAATGACGACGCCTATAGTTTTCTCGCCGATAGTAGTCTATCGCAAGGCCTCTCGTGAGGTCGACTCTACCTGATGTGAGATTGTTCTGGAATGGGAGTTCACCACGGAAAGTAAGAACGATTGATGGCGTTATGATCTGATGATGAGGAACTTAAAAATGGGTGCGAATTTTTGACAGTCAACTAACGTGACTCGGATAAGGTTGAAAATTGGTGCACATGTAGGGGCTGACATTAGAAATAGCACCTGCCCATTGCCAGGCACTTACCTGGATGCAAAAGTGTTGCCAGGCGGCTTCGAAGTCGCCGGACATTCAGGTGAAATTCATTGAAATTGATTTTACAGGAAAAAGTTTGTATAAAAGTTTGATAA
Source organism: Belonocnema kinseyi (assembly GCF_010883055.1). Classification (NCBI taxonomy): domain Eukaryota; kingdom Metazoa; phylum Arthropoda; class Insecta; order Hymenoptera; family Cynipidae; genus Belonocnema; species Belonocnema kinseyi. Next base: position 88,964,956 of record NC_046662.1, read on the forward strand.
AATTGATATATTTGGAGAAAACTTCGATTAAAGGAATACCATAACAATAAAAAGCCGTTTTTCTTGACAAGTCATTTTTATGAAAATTATTCAAAGACAAAAGGTACTCTATTACAGGCATAATCCAAGATTAATACGAAGTATTTTATCAAAAGGTTAATATTTACCAAGTTATTCGCATTTTTTCTTCTTTTTCCCATTTTTTCTATCACCTGCTGTATCTTTAGCAATTTAAAAGAAGGTGTGCTCAAAGTTAGTACACGAATAGAGTAAGTCTTGTGCAAAGAATTGGCGTCAGCCACTTTCTGGTAAAACAATAACTTATTCTGCTATAAATAATCATAATTAGAGTCACGTTCTCAGCTTCTGATCCATTGTTTATTATTGTTAAACTTTATATTTTGTCGTCGAAATACGTTCGGTCTTTATTACCGTGACGAATGTCAAGTTTCCCGGACCTAGCGTCAGTATTGTTAATTACATAAAAACTTCGTCTTTAAAGTCGCGTTTATTCGAAGAACTGTGCTTGGAATTGCGAGCAGATTTTGTACTCTAAGATTTTGTACTCTATCATACAGAAGTAAGGTGGTGATTTCATTTCAGTGTAGACAGTAAACATTTTTTCTCACGTCATATTCATGCATGTATCCTATTTCCTGTCATTTATTCTGAATAATTCTGAGCAGAATAAAGAAATTCCGATCTAAAGTTTATAATGGATCTGTATGTTTGAACAATCACAAAGTCAGAAAATTAGAAAATTTTGTCGACAACTGTCTGTATTTTGGTATGCGTGCATGTACTACCAGAATGTTGTGGCCATGCTAAGTTTTGAAGGTAAAGTCTATGAGGAAGATATTCTCAACGAAAATGAACAATATTAGAGCAATTTTGAAATTTGAAAACAATTTTTTGTTCAAGTTTTAGAAATCTTTGTCAATGTTTATTATAGATGAATAAAAGACTTGAACAATATCCAAATAAACGTTGTCATTTCAATAAAAATTAGAAAAGTTATATGATGTTTAATATTTTGAAAATCTTAAAAAAATATGAAATGTTATTTTTCTTATACTCAATTAAAAAAGTTCACTCGGCGTGAAATATAGCTTTAAACAATCCTTATTAAATTTTTCGTTTAAACTAAAATTCGAAAAGTTAGAGCTTTTTCAAAATTTGAAACAAGATTTTATTATGAATTTTCGAAATTTTTAACGATGTTTATAACGATGTTTAAAAAGTGTTTCAAATCATCGTCATCTCATTTGTAATTTCGATCAAAATTACATAATTTACATGCATCTCGTCATTTTGAAAATTTTGAAAAAAATGTAAATAGAAGTACTTGTTTGGTACATTGAGAAATATCAATCTAAACTTCTGCTAGATATAAATATATTTCGAAACTATTTCCATAAAATTCTTCAATTATGGCGAAATAAAAAAATTTTTAATGAATTTGAATACCTCCATTATTAGCATGGAAATAAATTCATGCTAAATGTGCTCGTTTCTTGAGTTTTCGCTTTCCATAATTTTAACCGTTTTTCGCTCATCTTATCGTTATTATACTGAAAAATAAAGAACATAATAAATGACTTATTAATAGTTATATTATACTTTTATGTATATGCCAAAGTATGGTAAACGTGTGGAGATTGTCATTTATGTATGTATGCATTTATACATTTATAATAAATTTAGAATTGGCTCTTATAAAATAATGTGTACAATTATTGAAATTTATTTTCCAAAACAATTTTAGAGATCCAATGATTTTACATTTCCAAGATCTGCAAATGCTTCCTTTTTTAGTGAAAATATTAACCGATTTTTATGAACTTTTTTTCCATATTTTTTAAATGATATCACGAAATTAATTCAGCTAATTTAAATTTAATTGTGTCCTACCTTTGTAACTTTAGTTATTGTAACAGGTCTCCATCTCATAACAATGGAAGGGTCATTCATGGTAGACAAAAAAAGGAGCCTGCCTTGAAGCCTACCATGATACCCGGCAGTAAGGGGAAGCCACCCCGGGCTGGGTAGCTGGGTTGCCTCCAAGGCAGGGTCCCCACTGTGAGCATGGGACTATTTTTTTGACCTAGCATGAATGTCTTTCATTGTTCTGAGATTGAGACCTGTTACAATAATTGAAGTTATAAAGGTATGAAACAATTAAATTTAAATGAGCTGAATCAATTTCGTGATATAATTATAGAAATATGGAAAAAAATTCATAAAAATCGGTTAATATTTTCACTAAATTTGTCGAAAAAAATACACTACTGGACTACTTTTCAGCGTAACAGAAGTGCAATAACTTTTGAATTTATTAACCGATTTCTTTTTATCTTTTTCTAATGTTCTCGTCATAGTCCTGAAAATCTAACGCTGCCTACTAAAATTCGTTAATGAATATTTAACTAAATTTTCCATTTTTCCTAATCGGCTCGAATTTTCTTATAATGGGAAGGTCGAACGCGACAAGCCAGCACATGCTCGCATCACGGGCTGTCAAGTGTCCCCACTTGAGTTAAAGTATTATGAAAAAAATTTTAGGGTGGCGGCTCTACCGCTCCCTCAGCGAATTTTAATAGGCAGCGTTAGATTTTCTGGACTATGACGAGAACATTAGAAAAAGATAGAAAGAAATTGGTTAATAACTTCAAAAGATATTGCACTTTTGTTACGCTGCAAAGTAGTCCAGTAATGTATTTTCTTGGACAAATTTAGTAAAAATATTAACCAATTTTTATGAACTTTTTTTAATATTTCTAAAATTATATCACGAAATTGATTCCGCTCATTTAAATTTAATTATGTCACACCTTCATAACTTCAGTTATTGTAAAAAGTCTCAATCTCAGAACAATGAAAGGCATTCATGCTAGGTCAAAAAAATAGTCCTATGCTCATAGCGAGGACCCTGCCTTGGAGCCTACCGAGCTGCCTGGCCCGGGGTGGCATCTCCCTACCGTCGCGTCGGGTAGCCATCCTACCCAGGGTTGTAGTTTGGGAGACGCTGCCCTACACTGTACAGTGTACACCAGCGATTCCCAAACTAGTGCCGATGGTCGGCGGCCCGATCGCGGTCGGGAGAAGCCACCCCAGGCCGGGTTGTTTCAATAACTAAAATCCTAAAGACGTGGCTCAATTAAATTCTAATTATCTGAATCATTTGCCTGATGTAATTTTAAGAAAATGAAAAAAAAGTTGATGAAAATTGGTTAACATTTCGAGTAATTAAGCACATCTTTAAGTACATGTAAAATTACAAGAACTGTCAACTCGCATTGAAGATATTAACCGATTTTCATCAACATTCTTTTCATTTGCTTAAAATCAGAGTAGGAAATTGATTCAACTAATTAAAATTTAATTTATTAACATTTTAACACATATTAATTTTTCTCAACCGGCTCTAATTCTCTCGCGTGAAGCATGAAACCTCCCGCATGAACGACAGTCAAGTATCCCCCTTGGGTACTAGTAGAGGGAAAAAAATGGTAGGTTGGCGGCCCTGCTCCTCCCTGAAAACTGCAAAAAAAAGTTTGGGAATCGCTAGTGTACACTGTACACCAGCCAGTACTTAACCAATCCAATAATTCACTTTCAGAAAAATTCAATTTTGAACCATAGTTTATTTCTATACAATTATCTTGAAAATTTATATTCAAACAACTTTATGGAGAAAGTTTTAATGTAAAACAAATGACTATATGGGATCCCACCAGTGGTCTTTTTTTAGACACCCTTAAAGTATTAATTTTTCCAAGTCTCAATTTAATACCTGAAACGAGACCTAAACTTATCAATTTGACTACAGTGTATTGTTTTTCAATTACTTTTTTTAAAGATGCTAATTCAATCGCTGACTATTGAATAATTAATTTATTAATTTTGATTAATCGGACTATAATTCTCGCGCACAATTTCCAGCAACGTGAGTCGAACTACTATCGGCGAGAAAACTATAGGCATCTGCCTTTGGAGTTTAACAACTCAGTCCAAAAAAAAAATGCTAGTGCAACAAAAACACAGTCATTTAAAAGCTGAAAGTGTTCTACGTTAATGAGCTTAAAGACGTTTATGTAAAAAATATTTGTGCTTGGCAGACTGAAAAATGAAAAAAAAGTAAGGATTTTTGTGTACATTTAGGAACAGTCAAGTTTAGAGCATTATTTCTTATACAAGGGGCGATGTGTACACTGTTGTGAGCAGGTTGCAGTTGAGAAATTTAAAAAATCATAAAAATTGTTGCTTAAAAGTACAAAAATGTGCAACTATATTATCTTCAGTTCTAATACAGATATTAAAGCGATTCAAACTGCAAACTGTAATTTATAGGCTCTGTATTTATTTTCAATCGCCCAGAAGGATGTGTTAGTTTTCTTTTTTGTGAAAATTGCGATATTTTTAGACATTTTTTTTGTTGGAAAACAAGTGACAGAAAGCGGGGGGGGGGGGGCTTTTTTGTTTTACTGCCGACCGCTGGTGCCATTCTTCGGCCCCTAGTTCTGAATGCTTGGATGGCACCTGGCCACGGGTCAAAGAAAGGGACCACCAGTCAACAGTAAAAAAAAACGGCTCTCCCTGCTTTCTGTCACTTGTTTTCCAACAAAAAAGATGTCTAAAAATATCGCGATTTTCACAAAAAAGAAGACTAACACATTCTTCCGGGTGATTGAAAATAAATACAGAGCCTATCAATTACAGTTTGCAGTTTGAATTGCTTTAATATCTGTATTAGAACTGAAGATAATATAGTTGCACATTTTTATGCTTTTAAGCAACAATTTGTATTATTTTCTAAATTTCTCAACTGCAACTCGTTCACAACAGTTTTTCTCATATTCATGAATTTTTGCAAATTTTTTCCATCGCCCCTTGTATAAGAAATAATGCTCTAAACTTGAATGTTCTTAAATATACCCAAAAATCCTTACGTTTTTTTACATTTTTCGGTCTGCTAGGTACAAAATTTTTTTACATAAACGTTTTCAAGCTCATTAACGTAGAACACATTCAGCTTTTAAATGACTGTTTTTTTGTTGCGCTAACATTTTTTTGCCTGAGTTGTTAAGCTTCAAAGGCATGCCTATAGTTTTCTCGCCGATAGTAGGCTTAATTCCAAAGCGGATGTAAATCTCATCATAAACCTCAATTTACACTTGATTAAAAGCGCGGCTCTTACCATCACTAGTTGATCTTGGTTTTTACCTATTGTCCCATTTCCAATTACAGCTGCCAGAGTCTCTCACTCATCAATGTCCGATTATTTGGACTTTGACATCACTTATGTAATGTAAAATGCTTGCAGTTGTGAGCTTCTAAACCTTAAAAGATAGATACTATGAAAATTTCCTTTGAGAAAAAATCTTGCTTGATTGAATATTTTATCTCTTGACTTTCCACTATAGAAACTTTCCGCAACTGCTCTTTTCCTATAGCAATATATCGATCTACTATTATCATAGAGTTTAAGAGTCAGAGTTTCTGCGCAACGAGGTCCCGCAACAAATCCTTTTACTTTATTTTATCTTTAGATCGCTTATTTAATTACTTTTATTTTTGCCGCATAAATGTCGTCTCACATTTCCACTCAGTGTTATTTATCGTAGCAGGACTGTGTTACATCTTTCACTTCCTCCCGAACCTAGATAATTTGTCACCTTCGATTTCCGTTTTTTTTTCTCATCAAAGGCTGGGTAATTTCTTTTTTATGTCCCACACTTTCCGACCCAAAGTTTCCCTTCTCTTCATCACCCATGGTTTGGAATCGGAATCTAAAGTAACAAATGGGATAATTTTATTGCGATTTCTTCGAAAATATACGTTATGGATGCAAAATGAGACAGAGCCTGTGGAAAATGCAGTAACTTCGAAATGAAATTAAATATTGAAAAATGATTTAAAAGGTTTAAGGAAAGTCCTCGTGGTGTTTAGTAGTTGTTTTCGAAAGAACACAGCCATTTTGTTAAAGGTTGTTTCCTTGCACAAAATCCTTCTCTCATGGACCTGCTCCGGACCTTTTCTCCTTCTTGATATGAGCGCCCTGGTTTTACAAGGCCATGCGGCCGACGAACCATCGAGGACGGGGTGAGCTACTGACTCTATCCACCTCCTGACTCGCGTTCTTAGGGTGTGTTCACACCTATTATATTACACCCACGCATTTTTCAACCGACACTAGTCTCTAATAATTTATTCGCCGTTGACCTCCTTTAATAACACTATTTGTACAAGGATAGACGATTTTTCCTTTCGTCTCAATAACATCATTAATTCTCTTTCCTTTATTGGCATCCTATCCACAATTATTGTAAATAATTTATATATAAAATCGAGTACACAAACTTTGTACATGTTGAAATAAATCATGATGAAAAAATTTATTTGAGAGAATACAATCTTTTATATAATCATTTTTATACAAAAAGTATATGCTCACATTTATTTGGGCATGCCCAGTATCAATATTGAAATAAATAATCTTTTACTACATTAAAAGGAGTGAGTCATGTCTAACCCGAAAGGGAAATGGCTTAATGGTATGATGATAATAAAAATCATGACAACTTGTTGAAATGTTCAACATCCTTCAAGAATATAAAAACAAAACATAGATATGTTTTGATAAATTGGGTCAACATGCCTCAATTAAAAGAAACCCAAATGGTATTAACAGGTTACCCTGCAACCTGGAACGAGTTGTGAGAAATGTAGAGGAAATTGAGAAAGATTGTTCGATTGTGATTAAAAGTAAGGACGTGTCACTATTGGAGTTTGTCAGGGCCCTACATCTCGGTCAGATAATAATGACTGTCCAACCCTCTCGTTGCAGATACAGGCGGCCTCAATACAGAAGGCCGTACGGCCGATGAACCTCCTTACTATATATAATCTTTACGGACTTAAGCTTCATTCACAACATCAGAAAACTCTAATTACGATTTTCATCCCGACTATCGATTCTGACCATATGGCAATGTTACTTTTCGCACATGAAACTAGCAGTCTGTCATTCGCTACAATTAACCTTAAAGATTTCTCGGGTTCTGGCTCAAAATAAGAGAAAGAAAAGTGTCGAACTTACATGTGGATTTCTATTGTTGATTTACAATGAAAATCAAAGGAGCAGTGTGTAAGAAACAGAGCTGAAAGCGGTAAAAACGAAATCTTGGCATTCTTCTTTTCATTTCATTATGTTTCCAGGTTCTTTATCGTTTCAACAAATCCCCAATTTCATCTCTCATGGTTCATCGGCCTGTTCTTGATGTATATGTAGGGCGCTTATCCATCCCAGCATAGAACGAGCCGTCACTTTATCATAATTCATGACTTGTGAGAAAGTGCATTGTAAACACCGTGAACATCCTTTGTGATTCCAAAGGGAGTTGATGCCCACCCTGCTAATATCTTTACTTTGTCGACAAGGGTTGAATAATTTATATCAAATTGGACTTAATCTATTGCTCTGCTGAATAAAGAATCAAACAACGTCATGAACAAAAAGTTTTTTAAGTATGAAACCCAAATATATTTTTGCACAGTTCTAAAAATATCCGGGGTATTTAAAAGTATAAAAAATGAAAAATTTACATTTAAAACAGAAAATTTGTTTCTCATCATCTAGTCTAGAGTTTTTAAATAATTTTTAACTTCAACCATCGACAACAGATTTTCTCAAGCCGAGCTGACTAGCGCTAAATTAGCTCGCCCAGAATAGTGCTTGACCATCCAAGAAGGTTTCAGTTCTTCTCAGCGCCATAATAGATCATCTTGACAGCACCACATTGGCGTTTAGGACGGTCTATAATGCCTATATCTATCATGTCCCCGAATAGTTGCCCGATAATTTTCCACTCGGGAAACAGTGAGTATAAGTCGAGATATTTGACAGTCAGAGATATACAATTCTATAATAGCAAGACACATTCATTATCAGAATTTTATTGAATTCTATTGTCGGAAACATAACAATTTTATTATCTGAAAATATCGCGATCCCTATATCAGATACCTTATACACAGAGAAAACTTTTACGAGCTATGACTCTTGATCTTAACACCATAATTTCTAAAAGTGTACTAAACATATTAATTTTGTGCAAACGGGTAATGAAAGATAAATGATTAAGGTTTCCGTTGATATTATTATAATAATGACTTATATAAATTATATGGTTTTAATATTGATGTGAAAGTTCGTGTGACGTGTAAGTTGCCGAAAAAACTTCACCAGTTCAAGATTAGAGGTATGATAAGCTGACGTAACCACATGTTCGGACTGAGTTAAAACCTATTTCATAATTAAGGGCTCAAATAATGCTAATTCAATGCCCAATTGCCAAATTTAATGCTTCAATATTTTTTCAAACAAACGGTGCTTATATGCTGGCTTAACGTTAAGCTGACGGAACCCCATGTGAAATAAACGATTAATCGAGTTCTGTCTTATCACATGATTAATGGCTTATTTGATGCTCATTTAAAACCGTATCGCCAGATTTAATGTTCCACAATTTAAAAAAGAATCGGGGGTTGCGCTAGCTTAACGTTAAACTGACGGAACCCCATGTGAAATAAGCGTTTAATCGAGTTCTGTCCTATCATATAATTAAGGGCTCATTTAATGCTCTCCAAAACAAAACAAAAAAATTATTTTCCAAAAGCGAGCCCTAATACTGAAAAACCACCCTTTATATAAATTATTCACAAATTATAAATCTGACCATATCATGATTAAGAGCTCATTTAAGGCTTATTTAATGCCCTATTGCCAAATTTATTGTTGCAATATTTTAAAAAACGGGGGTTACGCTAGCTTAACGTTACTCTGACGGAACCCCATGTGAAATAAACGTTGAATCGAGTTCTGTCCTATCATATAAGTAAAGGTTCATTTAATGCTCGCCAAAACCACAACAAATTATTTTCCAAAAACAGCCCCTAATACTGAAAAACCAAACTTAATATAAATTATTTAGAAATTATAAATCTGACCATGCCATGATTATGAGCTCATTTAAGGCTGATTTAATGCCCTATTGCAAATTTAATGCTGCACTATTTTAAAAAACGGGGGTCACAGTAGCTTAACATTAAGCTATATGATAGGACAGAACTCGATTCAACGTTTATTTTACATGAGGTGCCGTCCACCTAACGTTAAGCTAGCGTAACCCCCGTTTTTTAAAACAGTGGAGCATTAAATTTGACAATGGGCCTTAAATTAGCATTCAATGAGCCATTAATTATGTGATAGGACAGAACTCGATTCAACGTTTATTTCACATGGGGTTCCGTCAGCTTAACGTTAAGCTAGCGTAAATCCCGGTTTTTTAAAAAAATATTGGAGCATTAAATTTAGAAATTGAGGATTGAATTAGCATTAAATGAGCTCTTATAATTATAAAATAGGTTTTCACTCGATTCGAACATGTGGTGACGTCAGCTTAACATACCTGAAGATTCGGGGTGATACTTATCTGCCTGTCCCCTTCTCGAGAGAGAGGCTCGTGCTGTAAGTTAAGGGCAACTAAGGTTGTTCATAACTTTGATCCCATTTATTGTGTTGGTTGTGTCAAAGATGTTTGGTTACGTTCGTGTATGAATGCTTTCTATCTTGCTTCTATTTTAATAATAGCTAAAATGCACTCCATATTAGGGGCTATACACAAAATACGTGATACATTTTTCAGGAACTTTATACATCTCCCCTCCCGATGTGTGATGCTTTCTAAATTTCACTAGACATTCAGAATGATACTTTGAAAGAACCGTCCCTCCCCATTGAAGTATCACATATTTTATGAATGGCCCCTTACATAATAATTATTTGAATGAATAATATAATCAAAATCATTGTATCCTACAGTTCAATTCAGTAAGACTGTAGAATTACTTAGGTATTCGTAATTGAGAATAATTTTTCTACTAGGAATATCATATAATATGTATGTCATTTTTATTCCAAATGTGAAAAAAATTAAATAGGTAAATTTACATTTAAAATAATTAATTCAAAACAAAATAGGAAAATAATTTTCAACAACGTCCTTAAACTTTTGATTAAGTACATGCATTTTGTATCAGATAGTTCAATTTTTTATCGAAAAATAACAATTTTCTATAAAACAGTAGAATTTTCAAAAAAAGTTCATTTTTAATTCAAATTGATTAGTATGATTTGATACGAATTATTATGAATTTTTAACAAAGTAAATAAATTTTCCACTAAAAAGGATACATTTTTATTCCATAAATTAAATATTTGAGTTTTCGTTTAAATAAATTAAATAATTAATCAATAATTTTCAATAAAAAAGATAATTTCCAATCAAGATCAATTCAAGATTAATTTTTTGTGAATACCAAATTTACTATGAATTTAGAATTTCACTCATACACGAAAGCTCATCGTATTGATATTTTTTTCTTAAAAAAATTATACAGGATGTCCCGCCAGAACTGTAGTTAATTTTTCGGGAGGGGGGGGTTGCGCACAAAAAAATAAGCAAAAAAGTCCCTAAAATTTTTTGGTCAGATGCTTATTTTGGGCACAACAGAGGGTACAAGTTGTATGTACGTGTGAGCATGTGTGGCTACAAAGTTTTGTTAATATAAGATTGTTGCAACAAATAAGAACAATCAAATATGTTTAGAAAAATACAGATAAACGGAAATGATAAAAACATTAATCACAAAGGCAAGAAAATACAAAAAATTACAACTACGAAAAAAGTGTTAGTTTAAACAACTAAACTTCATATTCACGTCGCTGTTCGACTAAAAAGTGCACCCAAGGAACACGCCTTAAGTTAAGAGGATGTAATCATGATTTTTTTATTATAATAGAACATTTTTTAATTAGAATACAAGATTATTAAATTTTAACGATAAGTGCAATATCACACACATGCTCACACGTTCATAAAACTTGTACCCTCTGTTGTGCCCAAAATAAGCATTGAAACAAAACAATTTTGGGGACTTTTTTGCTTATTTTTTTGTGCACAACTCCCTCCCCTCACAAAATCAACGACAGTTCTCGCGAGACACCTTGTATATTTCAAAACATACCCTCGGCAGAAGCGAGGGTAAAAAGCGCCGTCAAATAATACATTCTTACTAGCATTTAATAAAACATTATAGTATAAATTTGTGTATGTGTGTGCGTATGTGTTGGGAAAAAGCACCAAAGGAACCCGTAAATTCTACTGTCACTTGAACTTCTGCTATCTTGAACGAGTTTTAATAGAACATTTTTGTCATCATCATAATAATACGAATTGCAGAATTTCTAATCACAAACATTTCTTGAAAAAGCATATTTGGTGGGCCTGTCTTTATAAGTTTATATAATAGACTTTGAATGAATTTCTGAAACTTGCATATAGGCACACACTGAGAAAAATGGATTATACCCGGTCATTAAAAATATGTTATCAGGTATAATCTTGGGCTATTAACTATGGGACAGTGATCCAGATTATACGAACTAAAATATACAGATATTAAAGAATAGATAATACCGGATAAAAGCTTGGATTATGAATTGAAACAGGAGATTTTTAAATTTATAATCTAAATATATTAAAGCCTAAAAGCTATGATATTAGACTCTATCATCCAAGATATTAAAATCAATAATCCAAGATCCTAAAATATAATATCCAGAATATTACGAACTATGGTCCAAAAGGTATTAAATCTACCGTCCTAAAATATTAAAATTTCCAGAGTTCGAAAAATTTAAAAAAACTTAGTAGTGTTGTGTGTGTGGCGGGGAAAATAAATTAAAACGAAACGGGAATAAGTAATTCAAACTTTTTAAACAATTACGAAAGTACCGTTTGACACAATGCTTTATTCAGTGTTATTTTTGATTTTCAAATGCAAAAAAATCTGGTCAACGATTTTGAGGTTATTTTATTTACCGAAGTGCCTAGGCAAACCGCAAGTATTTCATCTACTCTTGAAATTGATTGATTTTTTGAATATATATATTGGTCCTAGTCGTTGAATTTCGGGCTACACTTTGTATTATTTCCTGAATTATATACACATAATTTGTGAAACAGAGAACACGCGGAGCAGGGCATAGAGGCAAAATCGATGCGCGCGCATACCTGCAGGTTTTATAACCTCCATATGTTAAGAATGAATATCTGAAGATTATAAGAATTTAACATCTCGAGATTATGTTTGGTAATATTTACATATATTAGGAAAATATTATAGATTATACGCGATATAATACTTTTCGTTACGGGGTATTATCCTCAACTTGTAATATTAAATATTATGTGAGACTAATCGATAATATATGTTTAGCGCTGGGTCTACTAGGCAGTCTGATAAGTCCCTGAAAAATGAAACACGGAGACGTTTTTTTGGCCAAAGTCGGTTTTATTTTTCAACATACTCTCCTTTTAGGTCTATACAGCGAGTTCAACGATTTTCTAACTTTTTGATACCCTCCGAAAAGTACTCGATCGGAAGGTCTCCAAAATACGCCTCAGTTTCAGCTATGAGCTCCTCATTTGAGTAAAAACGCTTACCGGTGAGCCATCTCTTCAGG
>NC_046662.1:88977644-88981710 GCF_010883055.1 Belonocnema kinseyi
GCGTCATTTGAAGGATCAAGCTCGACGAAAATGGTTCACATTAGTGAATACTAATGCCATCTCTTAGAATTTTCAGGTACTTATCAGACTGCCTAGTAGTATAATTTATTTTTCCGTGAGAAATACCAGTCCTTTTCGATTTTATAATGGATTAATTAGACAAGAGGGTCTACGAATAATAGGCTATCGTTTCGTGACCGTTAAGAATTAGGCTATAACTTCTTTTTTCATGAAATTTAGTAAACACGTAGAAGTGTCTAAGGAAATAAAAATCTGTTAAAATGTCTTGTTTTGAAAGTTATAGGAGCCTTAATTACATTACAAACTGCACTGAGAAGACTATATCGCAAAAATTACAATATATATCGTAATTCCTGCGCTATATATCATAATTATCGCATTATAATATTGCAAAATAGTGATATCGTACACTGCAAGTTTTTACATTATATACCGCATAATTGTGCAATCTATAACGTAAGAAATGGGGATACCCATCCGTCAGTTACATTTTGCGCGTATTCTAAATTGTATTAAGTAAGTTCTAATTCGTCTACAATAATGTGATTTATTTCGGAGGAAATATATCAGTAAGTACATATTTCTGCTTCAGCGCGAAGCAGTCGACGAGTTCAGAATTATTTTCCTAACCTCAATGAAAATTTCGCCGAAATATGTTTAATCATTAACAGTTACAGGTCTTACTTGCAGCAAATTTCTAATTTTCTCTGTGATTGTTTTAAATCTAGAGTCCCGATTTATAGCTCGAACTGACTCATACTCTGCCTTTTTCCCATTGCTGCTAAGGACGCCGTAGCAGACGACATCAACCAAATTTAACTTCATTTTTGTCTGTGATACTAGTGCATTATAATATCGTACAAAGCTCTGGGACCTGATTGTACGTTATCATATTGTGCTTTCTTGCAATATAGAGGTTTTGCGATATCATTGTTAGATATCTTTTTCTCCGTGTGTAATACAAAACACTGGAGTTTTGAATTCGTAGAAAATGCTTAGAAAAATAATAGGTTATCTATTCCTCCTGAAAACTTAGCTAAATGAAGTCAACCTAATTCTTATCCATAGCCGAAAGATAACCAAATATTCGTAGAATCCATGGATTGCTTCTTGTGATTATAGTAAAACAATTTTGATTACAATAAATTGATATTCACTGCTGTTTTTTCATTAACATTCCTCCAATAAATTCAAGATACCCAATAGTTTGTGTGTCACATGGCGGTGCTGTCAAGGTCTTAGAACTTAGAGCCATGTGTAGGCGTATGAAGACCAGATGAAGACAGGCCTATCAAATGTGCATTTTTAAGAAATGTTTACCATTATAAATTCTTTAATTCATGTTATTATAATTATTGAAGATATTTTACTTCTTGGACATGAATAATTAAAATATTTTAATCTATTTATTACAAAAATGTTTTATTCGCTAATATTATTTGGCGAATTTTAGTGATCTCATAACATTCAATAATGAAATTTTTATGATTTACTATTCCTATTAACATTGGTTGAAGATAAAGTGGCTGCAGAATTGACGGGGTCCTTTGGTGCCTTTTCCATCAAGCAGTGTTTCTTCAAGTTCACTTTTCCTTCCAGGTGAAGGCTACTGAGATCTTATACATATAAACCTGAGACAATTTTACTTTGTTCTTGCCATGACTATGAGCTTTTTCTAAAATTGGGTAGAATTAAATATTAAGTGTAAAAATAAATATTATTGATCAAGAAGAGATGAAAATATAAAACGACTTGGAAGGAACCAAGAAACTGCTTTATAAAAAATGAAAGGAAACAAAAGTACAGAATTTGTCAACATGAGAAATAGTAAGGGGGAAATAGCATATGATACAGACGGAATACTAGAGGCTTTCAGAGACTATTTTAGGAGACAATTCGGAGATGAAGCTATAGGACACCACACCTGCGATGTTCAACACGATGTGATAGAAAACTCAATTGAGAAAGTCTGTGTCACTGAGGTTAGGGATATAATTAAGAACTTGAAAAACGGTAAGGCTGCCGGGGTAGACGGTATTAACGCTGAAATGCTTAAACACGGTGGCGAATACATACCACATAGACTATGCGAATTGATAAATTTATGTTTCGAGATGGAAGACGTACCAAATGATTGGAGAAAAGCGATTATCGTACCAATATACAAAAGAAAGGGAGATACAAGCGACTGTAATAATTACAGACGGATTAGCTTATTAAGTACCGTAAGTAAAATATAATCAAAAATACTTATTCGTAGGGTAATGAAAATAACCGAAGCAAAGATTTGGGAAGTCCAGAGTGGGTTTATGCCAGGAAGGTCATTTACGGATCAAATATTTAGCGTACGGCAAATAACAGAAAAAAGTTTGAGAGTAGGAAAAAAAGTTTTCTGTGCATTTGTTGACCTAGAAAAAGCTTTTGACAATGTAGATAGAAGTAAAATTTGGGAAGTCCTGAAAGAGTATGGAGTCAATGGATGGCTCCTACAAGCTATAAAAACAATATATACGGGTAGCAAAGCGAGTGTAAGGGTGAATGGCAAATTGAGTGACTGTTTCGATATTATTCAAGGAGTTAAACAGGGATGCGTTATGTCTCCATAATCATCTATATTATTTATGGACAAGTGTTTCAGAATGGTTCTTTTCGACGAAGAGGGTGTGGATCTCGAAACATTAAGGTATGTTGGTTAGCGTTCGCAGATGATAAGGTTGTTATGGCAGAGTCAATCGAAGACTTACGAAGAATGTTGAATAAACTAGTTGCAAGCATGAAGAGCATGAGCCTCAAAATTAACGCAAATAAAACAAAAACTATGGTGTTCAAAGGAAAGAGTGAGAAAACACTATACAACATTTTATTAAATGATGAGAGAATTGAACAAGTTGATAAGTTCGTATGCCTTGGCAGCTTATTTACTAGGGACAGGAAGCTAGATGAGGAATTAGATAGATGCATAAACGAAGGTAAGAAGGTTATTGGTAGAGCAGGTCCCCTTATCAGAAGTAAAAATTTATCAAATAAAGCTAAAATGGCAATATAAAATTCTATATTTGTACCGACTGTACTCTACGGTAGCGAGACATGGACTTGTCAAGAAAAAGATAAGATGAATGCGAGAAAAAGTCTGGTGGGCAAAATAAGTAACGAGATAATTCTAAAAGAATGTGGTGCAGAAGAGACGCTAGTAGACACATGGGAAAGAAATCGGATAAGGTGGTTCGGGCATGTTGAGAGAATGCCAAATGAACGACTAACGATACAAGTGTATCGAGGTAAAGTAAATGGTAGCGTGCTCAGAAGTAGACCGCGAAAAGAATGGTTAGAATGTGTGAATGAGACCCTAGTTAGAAGAGACATAAGAAGTCACAGAAACACGAGAATCTGCATGAAAAAATTTATGGACATAAACGAAGCTAGAGAAGTATGCCAGAATAGGAAAGTATGGCGGCAAATAGTTAATAAAAAGAGTGTCAGTAGAGTGAATGACGCCTGAAACAGAAGACCTTGGCCACTGATGGACTCAAGTGGAGAACCTTACATAACGACTTTGTGAGTACCTCCACTTGGGCTGATTGCTAGAGAGATTTTCCCACCGAGTAAGTCACACTTACCCCGAAAGGGAAATGGCTTAATGGTGTAATAAAAAAAGTTTATTAATTATCCATTTATTAGTTCCAGTTTAAATCTTTTTATTTAAAATTCAACATTTTGTTATGAGATAACGGAGAATACCCGAATAAAAATGCTTCGAATTGAGTTCGATTTGAATTGCCCCCAATCAAGACACGCTGAAGTCGAAAAGTTCGACTTGAGCATGTCTCAGTTTTCAGACAGAGCCAGACTTAAATTTATGTCTTGGAACCAAATTTCTATGTCTTGAAGACATAAATTTATCTTTGGAGTCAAATTTTTATGACTCCAGCACGAGTGGTTTATAACTTTGAGTGTATACCTGTCCTAACAAAAAGGGTTATTCTGATTATCATAGAAGCTAATCTTTGTCAATGATTAAACAATCTTGTATATTTTTATACAATAT
>NC_046662.1:88981810-88998397 GCF_010883055.1 Belonocnema kinseyi
TATTATTATTATATTATTATATATATTCAATCAACTCATTTACTGATTTTCATTTGTATTATACTTGTTTCACGATGATGCCGGAAATGTTGTTTGTTTTTACGTATTTCTAACGGCTTAGGAGATTCTTCTAGAAAGTTACAATTTTTATTTTTTGAAGAAGATTTTAAAAGGTTATACTTGTTAGGACCCAAAGATTCTATTTTTTTAATTAAAAATAACTAATTCAATAATTACAAATTTTTCATTTATCAATTTTATTCTCATTTATGAGCCGAAAAAGATTCGACCATCTCAGCCAAGTCAAGGCTTGCCTTGAGACAAGGAAACTTCGCTGTTTTAACTGTCGTGGCCATAAAAGTAAGACGAAGGCCTATGTCCCGACTCAGTTTTGAGATGCAGCCAGACATCGATGTCTTGGAGACGATCTCAAGACATAACCAAGTCGAACTCAAGTCAAAGCATGTTTACTCGGGTAAGGGAGAAAAGGAGTGAACCTTTTGGTTAGATTGGAACAAGCCCAGTTTCCAACAAAGGAGTGTAATACGAGAATCACTGTGTTTCTGCGGAAAGCGTGTCCGGAGCACTGATATGCACATTGCACAGGTTTCGTTGACTTGTATAGAATGTATAGTATGTATAGTATAACTATATCCAAAACGATTAAGTGAGCAATCAAACGAGAGAGTGAGAGAGGATGACGTCAGAGCACAGTTGTTGCGCCCTAGATCGGAGGAGGTCACCGTGTGCCAGGCCGACGGCCCGCCGAGGTCAAACCCTCGGACTCCTCACAAGTATGCTTTTCGTCTAGCTTCTAGCTTAGGTTTCTAGGTAAGGTTAACTGACATACGCGCTAACGCAAATAAAGACGTTCAACATTGTTACAAATGCCATACATATTTCCTCAAGTCGAGGACACTCGGACCACTTTGATGTGTTTACCCTAAGCTCAAATTGGTACTTCCATCTTGGGAATTGCCCTTTACAGTCAAAAAGTGATAACGTGAAATTGGAAAGAGTGTAACAGGTAGTGCGAAGCTTGATCGAATTGTCGAATATGAGGTTTTGCATTTTTCAAGAGATCTGATTTCTAGATGTTCAAGATGAACGAATTTCAGATGTTTTAAAACATTAATTTGTCCAAACATAAAAAAGATTTGTTTCTCAAATAATTTTTCTCAGTTTTATTCTTAAATTATTTTGTATTTGTTTCCTTCTTCCGACTAATTTCCCTAAAATTTATATTCAGGATAAATTCAATCTCCCTGGGGAAAGCAGGATTCATCAAATTCTCTAACGTTGTTGATCACAATTCTGGTTCAATCTATTGGTTGAGAAGTCAGGGGATTCCTGGGTTAAATCAGAACTCGGGTCGTCCACCTTATGTGCCAATGCGCAGTGTTGCTTTGATGGTATGCATTAAATTACTTTAGCTTGTGGAGGCGTTAAGAACTAGTCAATCGCGAGGATTATGCTGCCGTTTGCAATCGAAGATAATGCCGAGTTACACGGGGAATAGATAGAGATATATGCGAGTAGAAAATAAGAGTTTGTCACTGGAACAACGTCCCACCGTGAACCAGTGCAATTCTACACAACGGAATCGCGTGTCAAGCGCGTCAAGTGCAACGATGCATTCGCTATAAGCACCTGTATTAGCCTCCAAGTACGTCAGAGCGCCACACCTGATTCATACCTAGTTATCAGAAAGAACCGAGAAAAATATTTCATCTAAGATCAACAGCTTTCATTCGGTGAGAACACTTTTTTTTGCTAACAAAAGCATTCAAATGATTTTAGGTTTGTTAATCTTGGGTATGAAATTGAAAATTGCACTTTAATCTCTTGTTAGTCTTACGCTCTCAACTTTGTTTATAATTCATTGCTCTTTTTATCAAGGAATAGGTGCAGAAAAAGATGCCTGCTGGATATATGGTATATATAATAAACTGCAACGTTTAGTAGACACCTCAAGGATCTTGGCGAGAGAGTGCGTAAAAGTAATTTGTTAATATACAAAAGGAACTAATATGCCTAGTTACAGACACTAGGAGCGGGAGAGAAAGGGAAAATGTTTACAGTGAGAATTATTCATCTCGTGTATATTAAGAGTACCAGAATAAACTTGGAACAAGAATTGTAAATGCTTACTCGCTATAATCTACGATTAAACCTCTCCTGCCATTTAATACATTTACTTTAATATTAACCACTTCTAAAAATTATAGAGTCTTTTGACAAGACAATTATTAGATATGATAATGAAAAATTAAAGACAGCTATAACTCAACTAACATATACAATCGATATTAGAACGCAAAATTACATGAATTCTATATAATAAGAATTCTAAATTCAGGCCAATCTTTCGCAATGTCGCATAAGCACAAGTTGGGAGCACCTGCAACAGTTAGCTCCCAATCGCATGTATCGGCATAGTATAAGATCGCAATAATGCTCATTGTTCGCATGCGTCACGATCGATGTACCTTGTAACTAGTTCTAATAAGGCAGCCTTTATCCTATCGCATTGTATTCTCTGCTCAAGCCCAACCCTCAGATTATTGAGATTAGAAGCTATTAATTCCAAACTATCGTATTATCCAATAATGGGATTCACCGTTGCGAATCTTGTCTCACGTGTCGAATACGCCATCGTGACTAACGATCAATCCAAGGAAAAAAGATTGCACGTGATGTCATCCATTAGCCAGAGAGGTACTTTCTTCGTTGGATCGTTGGCGCCAAGCCTTTCGCTAGTCGAATTTTTCTACTTTTGTTTTCTGGCACGATTCATTTTAACCAAAGAAACGAGCAAAAATAAAGGAAACACATTCAAACTAAATTTGAATTATCGAGATCGCTTTGGAGACACGAAATTATTGGAATAAAGGACATTAACTGTTACAAGAGTTACATATTGGGGCAAGTAAAGGTATGCACAGACCGGACCACAATCTTTTGCTTGCCTTATAATTTACAGAAGATATAGCGATATATCAAGAGACGTATAATTATTCATGATGTCCCTCCCCCGGAAAATAAAAATAAAATTGGTTTGTGCAATATCAATAAAATATTCTAAAAATAGTTCATGAATAAAAGAGTAGATTCTCAAATATTCCGATAGTTGTGCAATATAATGGAAATACGAGCGTAAAGATTGGAATGGCATAAAACTTGCTGAATAGATTAATCTTACGGTTCTTGGATGTGTTTCTTTGTGTTGTTTGATCTATATTCTATCCGTAGGCTAGAGTGGTAGCGTTAAAATAAATAGCTTGAGCTTAACCGTTAATGTTAATACTTGATATGGTGGAAGTGCAGTTTGCAACTGCTTCCATCTGTTGTAAGATACGTCGTCTGTGTAGCTCGGCTCTATTGCTTATTATTGTTGATTATAGCATTTAGCCCACAAACTGCTGTAACAGGTATGTGGGTAGGGTCCTGCAATGTATTACATCGCCGTTGTGGTAACAGCTAGACGTGTCAGATATATCGGGGATAAAATATTAGATGCCTTGATTATGTGCAGCTCGAATTATTCGCGGGCATTTACACGCGAAAGAGAAATCGAATCTGACCTCCGAGTTGACATCGTCATGGCATGTAATGTCTTTTTTAATCTTTATCTCAAGTCATGTGTGTAATGTCGATACAAAGGTCATTTACTTGATTATTTATCAAGTCACTTTAGAGTTTTCTGTCCTGCAAATCAAAAACCGCGAAACCTGAGGGGTTTTTTCGGAGATTTTTTTTAGAGATTTGAATGAGCCTCAATTAAAGAGCGAGAATAAGAGAAGGGGGGAGAGAGAGAGATGTGGTATTTGCCCAAACAATAATTTCACATTCGGAACAATTAACCCAATTAATAAAGCCTTCCATCAGCATTGGAGACATACGCAACCGGAGTCTCGTAATTGAATCATCGCTCTAATTTTTGACTTGACCGAATGAGGTTTAAACATAGTTTATTTATATGCATTAATCTTCAATTAAAAATAGTAAATGAAATAAATCAAGTTTTAAGATGAATTTTTTTGCAATAAAAATATTGAATTCAATGCTGAAGTGATGAATTAATCAGATTCTTTGGTAGTTGAGCATCGTGCGTAATCACAACGGGGTCTAGGCAAGGATGAAACTTTGCCATGGCTTCGTTGCAGGCATTAAATCAAAATGATTCGTTTCCGTGCCAGTCCTCCCGGGAAGCTTCCGAGGCCGTGCGTATGCGTGGACGACGTGACGAGAAGATGCGAGATGCAAGTTGCGAGTGGGCGATACTTCAATCAATGGTGCACCGTTGCGCACTATATTTATAGGATTTTCATCGAGTTACCCGTGGTCCGGGACACTTTACTTGCAAGCTTGCCAGAGATTATGCAAGCTCGGGACACGCGAGTGCATTTATTTGAAGGAGCGACACGTTGTATGTCTTATTCCTTTCTGATTCCTCGATACCCACTTGTTCACTATGGCGCCTATTCAGGCGTCGCGAAAGGCGAGAAAGACATTCCAGACTCGTGTTGCTGTGGGATTTTATTTACTTTATTGCACCTTCCAGATTCCTCGCGCCTTTTCTTACTTGCAAGTAGAAACATAGATTTTGAAACTACATTCTACCCCAACAGAATGCAATGTTGCAGCAAAGCCGCAGAAATTATGCAGCAAAATTGAAGTAATGCCGTTGTTATTTGAGTAATTATACAAAAAATATACAATACAAGTAGGCGTGTTTGCGCTTACTACCGATTAATGAGTGATTTTGGCAATATTATGCATCATTGCAATAGGTTAACACCAGGTTAGGTCGTTTTTTTACAATTAAGAAAATAATGATAGTAATGTATTATCCATACTTGATGGTAATTTTGTTGTAAACTGTTTTTTAGAGTAAAATTGTAGGAGAAACTCCTATTTTCTCTCCCAAAAAACTTCACATTATAAGTAATAATTCAAAACAGAAAGGGAGATTAAAGATATTTAATTTCCGAATTATTTTGTCACATAAAAGCCGCAGTAGTGAATTCCAATAATCTCATAATAACGCAACAATCTTTCAATCTTTCGTTCAAAATATTTGTAAAAAATTAATCGAAATTATATTGCCTAGTCCTAGAGGTTCGAGTAACAATGCAATAAAAGGAGATGTTAAAATAATTCTCGGGCTGAAAAGGCGACTGAAAAGAGAAAAAGCATCTCACCAAAATAAACTGGCTGTTTGAATCAATAGTATAAAAAAGTGCAACTTCTCAACCTCATCTGGGAATTCCATGCACAGGTAAATCAGAATTTGCATGTGGCGCCAAGCGCAGAACATTCTGGTTGTTGATACCGTACAAACGTATAGGTTGAGGCAGGTCAGGATCTGACTCTTGGCGCTCCTACGCAGATGCACTCATACATGCGCGGATATTGGCTCGAGTATGCGCACCAGCTTTATATAGATGCATATGCACATGCGCGAATCAGAAAGGCCGTCGGTTCATTGCACCCAGTGCGATAGCGCTGATAACGTCGCGAGGAGCGACGAGAGAGTGAATCAAGTGTATAGCTGAAACACCACGAGAAATGAGAGTTTGTTGCGAACATTGAATTTCTTTGACTCAGAGACTGGGAATTCCGATTGTTACTCCAGACTCAAGACTCGGTGGGAAACTAGCCGAGTTCCAGTTTCTCTTTCATACGTGGTACCTACGAATTTGCCCATTTTTCTCACATTTCAGATGCATTCATTCCTGTTATTATAAAAGTCTAGTTTCTATTAATCAACTTTTTTTCATTTGCTGACGGTATTTTTAATCAGAAATCTGTGATGATTAATTTGTGGTGAATTATACGTCACATGCAAATGTAAAACTATTTCATTCATACATTGTTTTCTAATTGACTACTCAATACGTGAAATATTCATAAGGTTATACTAATCTCTGATCATGCTAATTTCAAACAATGTAGAGTAATTGTTTGTTGATGAGAAGCAAGCTTGATGTTTTAATTCGGATCCCACAATCTAAAATTTTCTATGTACATTGAGATTATTTGCTAGGAAAATGACTGGCAACTGTTTTTCTAAAGACATTTTTATTTGTATTGTATTTGATTAGCTTCCTGCCTAATCTTGGATTTCGGAACAATTTCGAGGTAGCAGTTGAGTGATACATGTTCTTACTTTCAATTTTTCTGAACCAATCTGTTCAGATTATCACATTTTCCAAATAGGAAAATTAATAATTAAATAATAAATTAAATTTCCAACTATCTTCTTTCCGACTCATTAGAGATGAATATAAAAATTTATTAAGTCTAACTAGGTCCATTCATTGGCAAATTTTTCATTGTTTAAAAAAATTCTTTTTGAAATATTCCCGAATTTTGTGATGACGAAAGACTTTGAAAACTTTTACCTCAGCCGATGAAATTCAATTTGCTTTGAGGAAATGTTTTATTGATAAAAAATCAAATTTGTATATATGAACTGCCTAATTTTTAAACGCGAATCTCTTATTTCATTCAACCAATAACATCGTCCCTTCGCTTGGTGATTATTTCACTTAATAAAATAAATATTATTGACAATTATTTGTATTAAAGAAATGCTTTAGAAAAATTTGTTACACCGACCGTGAATGATTCCTGCAAAAGAAAATTGAAATATTATAAATTATTAGGCAATAAATCTCAAACTTGCCAAAGCATTTCTCTTAGTTTCTCTAATCTATGCGATAATTATTTTATTCATGCCATATGTAATAAAAGTGTACATTTCAAATGTAAATTATTCACCAGGATCTTGCTTTCTTTTCAATCCTGGTATATCTTTTTACTTTTCACTAGAATACGTCATTGTCAGAATGAAACTGTTGATTTCAGTGGTAGAATTGATTGTTTATCGACGAGAATTCGAGGCAAAACGCGTCATATGTGTCTATGATCTATACATATAAGCAAGTTAAAGGCAGCGGCCAGCTGTCCCAGTGAGTGGACGTTAACCCACAGGCCGAGGACATCCGATTAACAACGAATAGATCCGAGTACACCCGAGTCCTCGAAAGCCTGCCGGTCCTCTGCAGCACATAAAAGATATTTTTACTAAAGTATAATAGCGCTCCAGATAAAAGCATCCCTCCCTACTTCCAGCATCGACCAAGTAATATTCTCGAAGCGATCCTCATGATAATTCACCCAAACCGGGGGCAACTAACTGGGGAAGAACAATGTCGGTCAGATAAATGAAGTCGACCACGATAAACCCTTTCTGCAACGCTTTCTACGTCACGCGAGATTCAATTTTAGATTTTGCAATTTATTTTAATTTTACTACTATCTTTAGAACCACTTTATTTTTAGTCGCATCTAGATTATTATACTTTTGGATTTATTTATCGATTAGCAAATATTCCTCTAGGGTTCCTTTGGCGCAGCTGAATAAAAGAGTTTTGTCGTAAAATCTAAAAATGTTTTATTTTTACATCCTTTGAAACTTGTGAGTTTTACTCTTCTCATTGAGTAAATTCAGGGATATACAAGTTATAATACTTTTTTCAGCGATGAAACACTTGCCAACTTTCTAAAAAAATATAGAGTCGATTTACAGCAAGTAGTCTATGTTGAAGGCGAGAATAAGCGTTTGATAATTTATTACGATTTAGGTACCGAGTGCACAATCCGTTGAGATTGAGCAACAAAACAAGTTGCCCTCGAAGGTAGACGATCTGTACCTTCTCTTTGACACGCCAATAATATTACTTTTCGTTGCAACACTGCGCTCGGCCGCGAGATTAACACGCATTCGACGTCATAATTTACCCAATGGATATTTTATCGGGATTTATATGTATAAATGGATAATTCTAATATCCATATCATTTAATGTAGCATTTCTCATCTAACGCACCCTCCCAGCCCCAATATTAGTCACAGCTTCACTGCTCCGATTTATGCCTTGGTGTGCAGTCTTGAGAATGGCCGATCAAAAACCTCGACTTTGAGTTTCTTTACCTCATTCACATATTACTGCCAGTCTAGCCCTATCAAATATTTTAAACATTCATTCGAATATTTATTACCGACTCGATGCAGAGTCTTGACCTCTTCAGCGATCCCAATGCCGGTAAAATATCACCGATAAAACTGTTTGGGTAATTAAATTGATCACTCCTGCTCTTATGTGAAATGAAAAATATTACATTAATCAACATTATTGAATTATTTAGTAGGGCTGGATACTCTGATAATTAATTTTGTGTTTATTTCAGTTATCTGGATTTGATGTTAACGTTATTTTAATCCGTTATTATCGACCATATTCTCTACAATTGTAATATTTCAAATTAGTTAATTTGCGTTTTTATATAATTATGGAAAGAATCTGTTTTAATTTTGTTTAAAATAGTGTTAAACATGTTTGTCATATTGAAGATGTATCCAAAGAAAAGCTGTAAATGCCTAGAATCGCAGACATTTATTTCGCGGTTTTTGAATAATTTAATACAGCAACAAATGTCGAGAAAAGATACATGTGACAGGTTTGTTCCAATCCAGTTTGACGCAGAATGTAGATTCGTCACTGGTCTATTACGAGTTGTCGTGTCAGGCTATTTTGACAAGAGGACATTTTGGTCTGCGCCAATCGGCGTCACGGTGACCAAACAATTTGGCGGACGAAATTCTTGCTGAAGTTTGTTCAGTATGTCAATGACTCGATTGATCAGGCCCATATACATTGTAATAAAAATTTGGCTACAGTTACAGAGCTAAAGAGAGAATATTCTTTCAAAATTGTTTGAACATTTTTTTGCACGTGCTTAAGGATTCGATAAAATTGAATAGGAAAAACTTGATTTAAACGTTTCAACAACTAAAACATCTTCGGTAAACGTTATCATTGATAACTACTTTCTTATTATAATCATAATTTCTTTTTGTAATTGAATCATCGAGATGTATGAGGCAGTTCAAAAACTACGTCACACTGCCAGGGGGAGCTTTAACCAGTTTTGTGACGATTTGTGAGGTCGAAAGGGGGGGGGGGGTTCATACAAAATGTTACATCACACATAGCAAATATAAATGTCAGTAACAATTATTTTCATCACCAAAAAAAGAAAATTACCTTTACATTACTTCCCTCTTTTCCACTTTTTTAAAAATTCCTTTTTTTCTATTTTCAAGAAACTTTTCCTTTTATCTCGCTTGCGTAGAATTTTTGATTTGAAAATTCTATTATTTTATAGAAAATTCAACTAATGTGTTAAAGATTAACTTTATCATTAAAAATTCATGCATTTGGGCCTCTCTTGCATGGAAATTCTCTCTCAGTTGAAAATTCATCTCTTTTGGTAGAAATTTGAGTTTTTTTGGTGAAATATGCAACTGTTTAGTTAAAAATTAGCCTGTTTTGGTTGAGAATTGAACTGTGTTGTTGAACATTCATCTCTTTGGATAGAAAATTCGTCCTTTTGTATTGAATATTTAACTGTGTTCTAAAAAAATACTTCTTTTCAGCCTTAAAATTCCACTGTTCAAAATGCGACAGTTTTTGATTGAAGTTTATTTGACTTATTTTTCATTTAAAGGTTTATGGCTGAAAATTTATTTTCGTAGATTGAAAATTCAACGATTTTGTATAAGAAAGACATCTTCTTTCTGGAAAATCAATTCTTTTGTTGAAAATTCTTCCTTTTGGAAAGAAAATTCATCTCTCTTGGATGAAAAATCGTATGTTTGTGGTTGAAGATTTAATCTTCTTTATTTTTAAATTCGACCATTTAACAAAAAAGTCATCTTTGTACTTTAAAATTCAACTATTTAGTTAAAAAATCAACTATTTTGTTGAAAATTCCTCTCTTTTGCTGGAAAGTTCAACTATTTGACTGTAAACGCAACTAATCTAAAATTAATTTTTTTCGTGAAATATCATGTTATTTCGGCTGTTTTTAAGAGAATTTTGGCCTGTGCAGTCTGTTAAAATATTATTTTAGTATATTTTGTGATTTATTTTAAGGATTTATCAAATGCTCTATTACAAATAGGTCTTGTGAAGATATATTCGTTTAAAATTGTGTGTATTTTTTTGTCGGATGTTTGAAAACTGTTAGATATTTATATTTAAACACTTATCGCTCATTTTTAATTATTACGCTACTGATTAAAGAAAGATAAGATCTAAATTTTAAAGTCTGAAAGATTTTTAAAACAAAAATTTTCATTTTATGAATCATTTAAAATTATTAAACTATTTCTACTTGAAAATGAAAGATTTTGGGGGTAAAAGAGGTTTGATCCAAAGCGCTATCACATCTCGGTGATTGTTGCGAAATTACCACTTATCATAAGCGACATAGGAGGGAGTAAATGCGCGATTTATGGATGCGTTAATATCAAGAGAAAGCCATCGATTTAAAATTATATTAGACCCGGTTTCAGTTCATGACCCCGCGTGTTCGAGGGTCGCTGCCCGTTCGTTTCTCGTTAATCAGGTCGCGGTCCAATTATAAGAGTCTTTCTATGTATATAATGTTCGTTGTCAGCACATTATCGCCTGATTATCGCCCAGTAGATCCACTTGCTAAATCAATACAGAAATTTTACATAATTACCTGAAAATTGTTTTTAAACTAAATTTAAAAAATTATCTTTTATGGCAAAGAAACAGATGACAAAAATTCAATTTTGGGAGGCAAAAAATCCATTGTGAAAGAAGGAAATCATAAAACGTAAAGCGCTTTTTACGACACTTGATAAATTTAATTGACGCGATTCATGTCACGGCACACTGGTGAAAACGTGCACTTTTTATGAAGAAAGTGTTTGCAAACAATGACAAGACAAAACTGATTTTCTAAATTAATCTAAATATTAATAATTTTTTATTTTTTTTTGAGGTGACATTAAGAATAATTCAAGTAATACTTTGTATTATTGTACCTACAGAGATTTTTGGTCATTTGAGCCCGCTTAGTAATTTCAAGTAGAAATTTTTATTTGTTGAGAAGGTATCATTTCTTTGATAGCGTCGTAGGGAGTTTCTCCTGCGATTATTTTCTATTTAATTAAGTGCCGATATCCTATGCATAATGTGGGTAATCGGGACTCGTCCCTGTTTCTCAACACTTATAGGATTCAGGAGGAAGTGAACTCGAACGGTCAGGCCGGGAAAGTTTATTCGAAATGCAAACTAAAAATCTTTGAAATTTATTAAAAATCTGCATGAAAAATCGTACTTGAGAATTCTAACATTGAAATATTGTGACATATGCTAACAATCTATTCCATTATACCCGAATAAACTTTAGAGCTATTCATTTATAGTTGTCATAACAATATTTCATCAACAATTAAAAATTTATAGTGGAAAAGAAGTGAATTTAATTCTCAACTATTAGACAAATGTAAAATAAGCACCACTTAAAAATCTCTATTGAAAATATCATATTAATTAGGAGAATTCCATCCTTATTTCGGTGCAAGTTTGAATCGAGATTGCAACATATTCACCTTTCGACGAATCGGTTAATTGGATAAGAGCCAATGTGATGATGTATCCAACGAGTTGTCATCGCCACAGGTCAGAGTCCTTCTCTAGACTCTCTGGAGTAATAAACTGATAACAATAAATTGTCTATAAAATTGATAAATCATGAGTTCAAAATTGTTAAATTGATAAAATTGCTTTTTATAAAGCAATATATCTTTCACTATAAATACAATTTGAAAATAATCACTCTCATAAAAATAAAATGATTTATGTTTCTTTGTAATTTAGACTTTTAGGACATGTGCAATTGAACAAAAAATTATAAATCATATCTTGACCGTTTTCTATCGTATAAACTGTCTTGGTAAAATCGATTTTGATCGATTCAATACTAACGCACCAAGTTGTGCACGCGATTTGCAGACGAAGCACGTGGCTAATGACAAGATGGATACGGAGTAATAATTTGTGCATTTCAATTATACATTAAAATCAGTGACGAATTTGCTGTTGTTATGGAATATGGAAAAAAGAATTAAGCGTTACGTAGGTTCAGGATATGCGAACGGTCAACCTGGTGTTAAATTATGACCGGCTTAACAATATTTTCTCCTGGATAAGTAGCGGCTAACCGAGTTTCGCCATTCTTCGATCCAACTGCCGATAATCGACCTCCGATGCGAAACCACGAGACTCGGGAAAGTTTACCACATGCTTGTGGAAAACCATTGGTGAATGCACGAATAGCCGGGCCCGATTGCTCGCTCGACTGCGAAACGATTCTCATTCCTTTCGAGAGAAGAAGATCGAGAGTGCGAAACTGACTTTCTCTCCCTACACATCATCAACAACAACTTTATTGTGATTTTACTCTCAGATTAGTTTAATCAACAGAGAAAAAATGATTAAAGATCTAAAATAATTACACTCGGAATAAAATTAAAAAAGAAATTAGTAAATTTTTCCAGTGTGAGTAGAAGATGAAAAAAAGATAAATACATGTAACGTAACGTGATAGACTTTTTTAGCAATAACAAATACTTGAAGAATTTAAGCAATTGTATTAATTTTTACTTTCCTTTTATGGGAATCCAAAGTGATCTAACAGCCGAACCACACTGCCTCGTGTGCACAAGAATTTTCATTAAATAACTCAGTATGAAATGAAGTGATCAACAGATCATTCTTATAATTAAATTTTAATGGACTTTAAATTACTGAAATCATCGATGATTTTTTTAATTTAACCTTTTTATATATATAGTTTTTCGATGCAGTGACGCGGTTTTCGAACTAATAACCTATATATTATTTTTTGGTTCAAAATTTATTGTATTGTAAGTTTTCGCCTGGCGACGCCAGGCGAGGAACGACTCTTGTTACAAAAATAGAATGGAAAACTGTTCGTTACAAAAGCGGAGGACATAAACGATAATTTATTTACGTTATAGATTTAAAATTAAAATTATTTCTTGAAGTTCGTTTCCCAGTGGAGTGAAGATGGAGTAGGATCTTTTTTTCAAGAAATAATTTTAATTTTAATTTAAAAATATTATTTTCCATCTAGTCTTATTAAGACGTTAAGCATTTTCTGTTATTGAAGATTCTTAACTTGATCGATATTGTGTAGATTTTCTGCCTTCATGGTTTGGAGGGTTAATCTACTGTCGGTAAGGTACAATCTCTGATGACATAGCAGATAAATTAAAAAAAGTTTTTAAATAGTTATAGATTTAGTTCAAATTTGATATTTTTATTTGCTTTTGAGCATTTACTGTAAACTAATAATAATATTTTCTGTTAAAATAATTATCACTTGTGATTGGATTTCTTTAAAGATTTTGACTGTAGAATTTGTGTTTTAATTACTGGAACTTGTAAAAGTAATTATTTATCAAATATTTTTCGAAATGTTTTATGATCCTATTTTGATATGTGAAAAGTCTCTTCTTTCGATGCAAGTTTTTTCGATAGTTTCAATCGGAAGAGACGTCATCAAATTATATTTAACATTTTCATATGAAAAATTCTTTAAATTTAAAGAGGCGAAAGAAGGAGAAGGTTTGTGTCAGGTTTTAAATAAAATAAAGGACCCCGCACTAAATGTATGGGAAAATGGCTTTCGGTGGATTTAGCTGAAACTTTGTAATTTTTAAGGTTATAAGTGCCGGATGAAATATCGCCTACACCGTTGACTCATATAGCGCGCTTCTCAAAACGATCTAATGCTAAGCGTCCAAGATTTTAACTTGACTAATTCATCACTTTTTTCAAGGCAGAAATGGTACCCAAAGTAACATTAGTAACTAGTGCGTACATTCCGATAATTACATTGTACTGTTCTCAAGAGTGCCGAACGCTAAGCGCTCATGATCAGTGAATAGAACGAATTACAATAGATTTAGTTACAAAAGCGATGTCAACATAGAAATCACGGTTCGGATCGTGGTCTGTCATATTTTCGCCTACACCGTTGACTCATATAGCGCGCTTCTCAAAACGATCAAATGCTAAGCGCCCAAGATTTTAATTTGACTAATTAATCACTTCTTTAAAGGTAGAAATGGTACCCAAAGTAACATTAGTAACTAGCGCGCACATTCCGATAATAACAGTGTATTCGCTGATCGTGGGCGCTTTGCGTTCGGCCTTCTGGCGATGGGTACACTGTTATTATCGATGTGCGGACTAGTTACTAATGTTACTTTGGATACCATTTCTGTCTTTAAAAAAGTAATTACTTAGTCAAGTTCAAATCTTGGGCGCTTAGCGTTTGATCGTTTCGAGAAGTGCGCAATATAACTCATTGGCTTGGCTAACCATATTACTGACTACTTTCTGATGCGTGATTCTCATAGTGACATCGCTTTTGTCGTTAAAGTTACTAGGATTGGTTTTATTCGCTGATCTTGAGCGCTTAGTGTTCAACCCTCTTGCGAAGGGTAGAATGTTATTAACGGTATGTGCGCACTAGTTACTAATGTTACTTCGGGTACCATTTCTGCCTTTAAAGAAGTGATTAATTAGTCAAGTTAAAATCTTGGGCGCTTAGCGTTTGATGGTTTTGAGAAGCGCGCTATATGAGTCAACGCTGTAGGCGAAAATATGACAGACCACGATCTAAACCGTGATTTCTATGTTGACATCGCTTTTGTAACAAAATCTGTTGTAATTCGTTTTATTCACTGATCTTGAGCGCTTAGCGCCGCATAGCGCTAAAACTGTCCATTCTTTGGATTTTTTTACGGATATTTCATCCGGCACTTATAACCTTAAAAATTACAAAGTTTCAGCTAAATCCACCGAAAGGGTCCTTTAAGTGAAAGACTTAGAAAAGTGCAAGTGTTTAAGATATTTGATGAATTTAGAAAAAAATTTTGCAAATATATCTCGACGTATGGAAGTTTGAAAATCCCATCTATTGGGAGCACCAGCGCCCTCTTTCTATTTTTTCATTTGGACAAATCGATATTTCGTAGGCAAAGTAAGAAAAAAATGCGAAAGAAATACGTCAAATTATCATTTTTGCGTAAAAAATGTCAAAAGTTATGTAAATAAAATTGTGCAAGAAATTTCATAAGTGAAATAAAAAAATGCCGAAATCAGAATTGTTGGAATATTTTTCAGAAAAATCATATAAGAAGAATTACTGTAAGAATGAGATTTATTTTTTTTTATTTTTCAGACATTATTATAGTACAAGTAAATAAAAAATTATGGCGCTTGAGGAAATGGTAAAGGTAATAGCTAAAAGCGCAGTACATAATTCTATATTCATACCAACTGTGTTGTACGGTAGAAAAATCTGGACGGATCAAGAAGAGAATAAGAGTAAAATTGTCATGATATACGTCAGAACGCACTGATGGACAAAGTGAGTAATAAGATAATCCTCAAAGAATGTGTTGTAGAGGAGACTAGTTAAATATGTGAAAGAAATTCTTTGAGATGGTTTAGGCACGTTGAGAGAATGAAAGATGAACAACTAACGAAACAAATGTATCAAGGTAAAGTAAATGGCAGTGCGCCCAAAGGTAGACCGTGAAAGGAATGGTTACAATGGATAAATAAGACACTGATTCGAAAAGACATACGCAGTCATAGAAACAGAAGAGCTTGCATGAAAAATGCTTAGACGTTAATGAAGCTATAGCTTCACATGCTGACTTTGTGAGGCTCTTTACTTGGAGTGATAGCTGGAGAGATTGATCAGCAATCTGGATGGGAGGAGTGTGTCGGAACAAACGTGTTAGTCCAAACAAGAATCAATTATTTATTTATTATTTCATAAAATTATAAGTAAAGTTTAATTCTGTTCAAAGTTCCATTTAAAAAATTGCAGCGTATTATCACATCCGACCTTAATATATTATCCATTGTAAATATATTATGGTTAAGAAGCTAAATTTGTACCTGTGGCAAACTTGGATTTTACAAGTGAAATTATTGTAACTAGTTCTTGAATTGTAAATTCGATTGCCCTTGTACAATTCCATATTTAAGTTTTTAGTATAATAAACATTTTCAGTCGGTGATGTTGTTGGACTTGTTTGAAATTTTGCCTTTGCTAATTTGCTTCGACAGTTTGGCCATTCTGAATGTGAGCGCTCGGTGTCTCGAGGACTGTTGCGCCTTTGATGCAGTTATGGGGCAAGGCTCCGGGTATAACGAGCAATATTCAACTGAACGTGGTTTCGACAATTGTGCCAGAATGTCAAACATTGTATAACGGTCCTTGCGGCAGACGGAGAACAAACTCGGCTGCACAATACACATATATAATTATATATACTGTGTATATATTTTTACATTTGTGTAAGGGCCTATGACAAAGCCACCGAACGCGTCCTCAGGTTGCGGATAGAGGGTCCTTGTATCAAGGGTTTTGCTGAATATGGTTACAAAAATAAATAGGCAGTCGCGGACAATTGTCCAGGGGTGGTGCCGAAGGAATTAACCCCCAAGCGGAGGTGTGAAAACCGTGCCGAAAGCTAAATGGCACCTGAGTGAGGTGTCTAGAACGGTGACTCTGGGATACCGGGCGACCTCTCAGAGTACGCAGCCTTATCCTTGCATGCAGGGCTCTACAAGGATGGACGAACCCCTTT
>NC_046662.1:88998497-88999668 GCF_010883055.1 Belonocnema kinseyi
TTTTCGCAGCAACGTCTGCGAAACCATGCTGAACTACTCCGTAAAAGGGGCTATGTAAGCGGAACGCCTACTCTACCACAGCTAGAACAAGCCGGCAATAGAAAAAGAGAGGCGACACTAAGACCAACCACAGGCAGGCATCCAATAGATGAAGAGCGATGCTTTACGACCCGGAGAAACATCAACACCAAGGTTGCTCTCAAGCCTAAAGATCTGGCTGAAATAGATGACGAGCTTCGTGGACATTTTTCCGGAGAATCCGACCTCTGGGCTATCAATTATTGTGTGTATAATGCAGCGAGAGAGAAGTCTACGAAGTTCAACATAGACTGGAAGAAGACTCAGAAAATATAAAGAGCTTCAAAGAGTTATGTGTTGCCCTCATAACACCTGATAAAGAATGCCCACCCATCACTACCGAGGAGGTGAAAAAAGTATTAAGAGGGATAAAGAACTATTTCGCACCGGGACCAGATTGTACCAAAACCGTCTGGTGGAAGAAGTTTTCTTCAACCCATCAGCATTTGGCCCGTATTTTCACCTCATATTTGAAGTCGGAAGAGCCGATTCCAGAGTGGTTGGTGGAAGGGCGCAGAATACTTCTACCGAAAATAGGCAACTTAGCTGACCCGAAGAATTACAGGCCAATAACTTGTCTGAACACGCTTTATAAGATATTCACAGCTATCCTAAATGATAGGATTGTTCGGGCAATTGAACCTGTGTGGCAAGAAATGTATGAACAACGAGGCCCAAAGAAAGGCGTAGCCGAATGTCGGGAGAACCTGCTCATCGATAGATGTATCTGCAAAGATGCAGCATTCTACCAACGTGACCTATTGATGGCCTGGATTGATTATCGGAAAGCTTTCGATTCGACATCCCATAGACTTATCATCTGTCTTTTGGAAATCTTAAAGGTTCATCCGTAAATAGTTGGGTGCATAGAGAGATTGATGCCGCTTTGGAAAACCAGATTTACTATTTCATCTGGAAAAAATTGTGTGACAACTAACAAGGTTACCTTTCAGAGAGAGTGTCTTTCAGGGCGACACCATGAGCCCATTCATCTTTTGCCTTACATTATTGCCACTATCTCTAGCACTTCGCCATTCCGACGGGTACTTGTGCGGCAAACCTGCAGATCGAAAGTGCAAGGTCACTCATGTAT
>NC_046662.1:88999768-89006674 GCF_010883055.1 Belonocnema kinseyi
CATCTTAAGTCTTCCGTTCCGCGACTGTACATCTCACGCCGTCAAGGGGGTCGCGGAATATTAAGTCTTGAATGTCTTCACAACAGGATTATTCTGGGTACAACACATATAGTTGCAAATGGAAGAGACCCTCTTCTTAAAATGGTCAGGAATCACGAAGAAGTGGGCAAAGGAGCGTTTCTGTACAAAGCAGCGGATGAGGCTACTGAAGCACTCGGACTTGACTTCAGTATTAGGGGTGAGCAAAATGCATCAAATCTTATCTATCTCGAGTACTTACTCCTGAAAGCCCGGATTAAGAAAGCACAAGAGAAAAACTTTCGCGAACAGCTCCTCGATAAGAGGATGCATGATATCTTCCACAGAAATGTGAAGGATCACTCAATGTCTTGTGAGTTAACGTTTGCTTTCCTTAAATCGCCCGGATTGAAGTCTGGTACGGAGGGTTTCATTTTTGCATGCCAAGACGGTGTCATTTCCACCTTAACATACCGTCGCCACATTTTGAGCCAAGACATTCCCGATGATAGCTGCAGGGCGTGCCACGCACACCCTGCTCATGTAGCTCACATACTATCTAGTTGTCCAACTCACGCGGGAACGACCTACATTCAAAGGCACAATGCGGCACTAAGAGTCCTTTATTACCATCTCTGTCACTCCTACGGCATTAACCTTAATATCGCTCCTCTAAATGCTCCTAGGGAAATTGAGTCAATTGTCGAGAATGGGAAGTGCCGCATATACTGGAACTTTATATTCTCGACAATTGTTTCTGTTGCTCACTCGAGGCCTGACATGGTTCTTCTTGACTTCGAAAAGCGAACTATGTTTGTTATCGAATTTTCAGCACCAGCTGACAAAAACATCATAACCAAGGAGAATGAAAAGAAAGAGAGGTATCGAGACCTTATAAGGGAGTTGCAACGATTGTACCCGGAATATTCTGTTAAATTGATCGTCCTTATCATCGGCGCTCTTGGATGTGCCAAGCTTTCACTTGCTAATGGCCTAAAAAGTATCCCTGCGTGTCAACAATATGCTAGAACACTTGCGGAAAAAATGCAGAAGGTGGTTGTTCTTGGGTCGCTCCGTGTTCTTAGGGTGCACGAGGCTTTTGCTGGATCGTCGTATTGATTCCTTTACAGACTGTAACCACCTATCTCACGGTCGTGAGACGTGGTTGTGGCTGAAGTTTTACCGCGATTTCGCTGGAAGCGGGTGCAATTTTCCAGATTAGCAGCCGCTCCCGGCGAAATCCTGCGGTTGTTCTTATGAGTATAAGCCTTAATCATTAAATGTCTGTCTGAGGAGTGTTGCATATGCGTTCAAATTGCCAAACAAACGATGGAGCGGAATGCACTCTGGTCATTAACTCTCTGCATCTACGGATTCGCTCCGCTATCCGTGCAGAAATCGCCCGATTTCAAACGTAATACCTATCTGGTTCCGGATCGGATTTCCTGATCTGGTCCTGATCGGTAGAACTCTGTGGCCCATCCCTGGGCCCGACCGCGCCAGATCGATTTCCTACTGAAACGCCATCTCCTTGCGCTCGCAGAACTAGTGCTGCTTAATGTTTTCTGGTAGTACAGTGAAATTTGTAGAAACATACTACTCGTTTATAATATTCAATTAATGTTTAAAAATGCATAAGGTGAGTAAGCCATTCGTTCGGAGGCACCAAACACCAGCCAGTATACCTCGAAACCTGAGCAAGGAAAATGAGACTAAGTAATTACACTCTGCGGGCTCATTGAAACCTAACCCCAAATAAATTAATTATTAATAAAATTGTTTCAGGTAAAATTAGTATCTTTACCATTAGATTAGTCAAATATTATTATATAATGAAACTTATCAAGTTCTTTTGTTTTTAATTATTATTTAAGAACTCAAGGCTTCTCAATTTAACATAGTTACAATTAACAAATCTATTGACAAGAAATGGATCGCAGCATGCACAAAATTGTAATATTTTTAGATTATGAGAATAAAATATGTGATGCAATCGATTATGTTGTTGAAACTTTGATTCTGTATTAATAATAAATTCATTACAGAAATACATTAAGGACAAATTTTCATAACATGAATTTCAGAATCAAGTTTAAAATGCTAATCAAAGTTATTTTTCTTTTTTATAATAAACAATGACATTTCAAATTATAAAAATGTCTATTTTGTCGAAATTAATTAATAATAATAAAAATTAATTAAATGCATATTCGGTAAATAATATTTTAAATAATCAGAAATATTCAATTCAAAGATTTTCATTTTTGTTTAAAAGTTGTTTCGTCTATATTGCTTCTTAACATACTTAACAAAATAAAACGATCTAATAAATGATCTTTCGGCGAAAATATTATCTACAGCCACCTTCTCGAATTTTACAAGAAGTAATGCAATTGACAGAAAATTGAA
Organism: Belonocnema kinseyi; assembly: GCF_010883055.1. Taxonomy (NCBI): domain Eukaryota; kingdom Metazoa; phylum Arthropoda; class Insecta; order Hymenoptera; family Cynipidae; genus Belonocnema; species Belonocnema kinseyi. Next base: position 89,002,196 of record NC_046662.1, read on the forward strand.
TTTCTTTAGAATAAAATGTTAATAAATCGTTAGTCATAGGTTATTTCCCGATGATTTTCTTTGGAAAAATTCGAAAGTGTCAAGTTGTAGGGAATCTTTTGCGGAAAAACTTTTTCTAATTTATAAAGAAGTTTTATAGATAAAATTTTCTTCACGAAATTAAAATTGTTTATTAAAATATTTGTGGTTATCATCCATTTTTTCATAAAAACAAACCTTTTCTTTTTGTGCCTGTAGTACTTTAATTTTAATACTAGTTTTAAGTTTACTTATATTAAATCTCCATTCGTCAAATTCACGAATGGATTATAATGAGACTGATCGTGTACCGATCGGGCACCGATCGGGCTTCCCACTCGGGTGTCCCGACCTGGCACCGATGTGGGCGTGAGTTTCATCCGCGATCTGGCCCCGACCAGAATTCCCGATCGAGACCAGTTGTGTACTGGTCTGGCCCCCATCGGGGCCAGATCGAGATTTCTGCACGGGTAGTTTAAGTAGATTCGCGTTAACTAATTACTAACGGGCTACTACCACAGTTTTTTCTGATGTTTGGGAGCAAGAACCGATAGAACAGGCCTAATCGAAATTTCATTAACTTGTTACCAAATCGTACAAAAATTGAAGGAAAATCCTGCAATTTTATTTTGGCTTCATTTTTTTGAATGGATAAAAATTGTTCATTAAGTTTGAGAAAGATGTGTCATTTTTTAAAGAATTTGCTAATCTGGTGAAAAGAAAACCAAAACACGCTAAATATCTAGACTCTAAGAGTAAGTCGATTGCAATTAACAATGATTTATTACACCTGTATTTCGCAAAACAAATGTGCAAGTTTTCCTACAAAATTTTTGTTGTCTCTAACATTATATATATAAAACTAATTGCAGTATTATTTCTTTGTTTCAGGTGAGTCCACTTTCCGATTAATCAAATAAATGTTGGAGATGAGAGTAAGTAATTCTCGCCAATCGAAAGTATTTAGATGAAATATCTTTGCAAAGAGATCCAGGTTTTTTCTGCTAAAATTCTATTTTCTGCGAGAATATTTTTTTACAATTTGGGGATCTAATTTTTTGAAAATACAAGTGAGGGTGATCGATCCATTTTGACTTTCTATAGTTTGTCTAATATTTCAACTCTAGCTTTAACCTTTAAATGCAGATCATTATTAAACCGCACTTTCGAAGATGGAGTTGATGTTTTTTCGAACACTTGTGCTCTTTATTTGTCTTTTGTCGCAATAATGTTTGAGAACAGTATGTGCTGATTCTCTTGTAACCTTGCGTCATGCAATCGACAATCAAGTCCACATGGAAACATCAAGGAATTCGTCAATAAAGTCCTAAGAAACTCAAGGCTTTGCTTTTTAGTTTTAAAATCAAATTCCATGAAAAATCGTAAAGTAAGACATATTTTCCTGATAAAGCTGTGAATAGTTTCCCTAATAAAGTCACGGGACTGACTCATGATTGTAAATTCATTTTCCTAACAGCAGGAAAAAGATAATCGACAAGTGTCTGGTTCTTTCGCCATGTTTGCGTCTCTCACTTTTCCAATATACATATATTGTGACCGTTAGTATGGAGGAAACTCCATAATAGTCGTTTGTATATGGTGTTGTCAGAGTTTGAATTGAAACAAGCTTATTGGTAAAAGTATGTGCCCCTCTAGATGGTAAAATTCTTGGTGAAACTAGGCCGAAAGTGCGGGAATGGATTCGTCGTAACTTTATACGTAACAGTGCATGGTATCTGTATGTATCTGGCATACGCATATAATTTGCTCCCCCAACGTCGCATGCACTGCATTACTTAAGTATTTTCATTTTTACGAGAAGCACTCTTTGTGCAAACCATTATTTATCAATTAAATATAAAAATATATACAGATATTCAGACGTTATAAAAAGTGATGTTACTTTCTCGTAACTGTCGCAAGTGATGGCAAGATCCCACCGCTGGCAACATTAATAGCTCACTACGATTCACGCCAACTTGAAAGTTTGAGAGAACACTACAGTTGGCAAAAGTAATAAAATCTTTCCTTCGTAACCATACAAGGCGAGATCTGACGTTTAACAGTCTTGAAAGTCGATAAGTCAATAAAAACTATGGCACAAAGTGATAGTCACGTTGATTCCATTATCGACTTGACGGCAGCTTAACACGAATTAGAGACACAACTGTCGTGACTCCAACAGAGTTTCCAAGAGAGGGTGAAATCGACCAATGCGGGTCCTCGATAATACAGAAAGCTAATAATGGCCTTAGATCCTCACGAATTTTGCAACATACTGTGGGGAGAAATTTCAGACGTCAAACTCTGGTTTGTGATATCTGGAAGCTGAAAACACATGTGGTAATAGAAGAGTACAACGAACATAGCGAAAGCTAAAATTGGTAGTTTCGTCGCATAGCAGGCGTGACCGGCTAAGATCCGCGATAATGTTATCAGAAATCTGGTAATAGTCACGACATCGGTTAATGTATTACCGTGTTGCTTTGATTTAAAACCTTTACTTTGCCCTGATTTTCAGTTTTAATACGTGAAACAAATGCTTAGAGATGGCACAGATTTATTTTCAGTTTGCTTTATTTCTGATTATATCAGATTTTATTGTTGGATACTTCTCAATTCTCTGTACTTTGCACCTTGAGATTTTTATTAAATATCTTAGGTGAATTTGCAGCAAAAATGATCAGAAAACAAAAGAAAAAAAGCATCTCTTTTGTCTCAAACGAAAATAAGTTGGAAATCTCTTGTCAGTATTTCGAAAGCAGTGCCAACTTGATCATGTTTCCGTCGCAGTAATTCTTAGCAGACTAGGCTATAGTCAAGTTAAACGTACTTTGCGTGGGATTATAGCGTTTCTATATTTGCAATTTGCGGTCGGCCCACCGTGGATGAGAATTTTTCAGGGGCAGGTTGTCCCGTACGAGGTTTTGCAAGCAAAAAGAATTTCTTTTGTCTAGCAAAGTAGCAATCATTGCTTTCAATAATCTATTGCCTCTCTGTTATAATGTACTGCAGATCTACATAGAAACCGACTTGTCTAGGAGAGAAAATATCTAGTGTCACCCTGAAAAACACGATTTCGCAGACTGACTGTTTATAAATTCAAAAGTAGCTAGAACAATAAATTCAATAATAGAAATTTTCGCTGATAATACCTTTTGAAATCTTACATAAAGCCGTATTTAAATTTTCAAAGGACAAATAAACTCCGTACTATATGTCTATTCACATGAAAAATTGTATATAATGAAAAGGGTGAATTCAAGTTTTTTCTTTCGTAACGCCTAATCAAATTTCGTCACCAATTGAATGCATTGCCTCGGCAGTAATGTTCTTATTTTATTACTTGGAATAATACACGTTTGCAGTCCAGTGACATACATTTTGAATTTTAATTAAAATTCTCAGTATGGAAATTATCAATATTACATTTTCTTCAAGGGCTATTTAATTTAGCTTTCCCTTAAATTTCAATTTAAACTAAGAGTTTATAGAGTCAGATTTTAGATAAATATATTTCAAAAGGAGAATGTTGGATATTTGATTGATTATGTAATTTTTTTAATCTGTTGCAAATAAATTCAGTATTTATATATTTGTTGTGATTATTTTCAATTATACAACAAGAAAACGATTTGAACCAACAAGGTTTTATTCTTTCCACATGGAAAACCAAACTCTTACGAAACAATTTATGACCTTGATTTACGGTAAAGATGATTTCAATACATTTCTGCTGACTCGGTTCAGCAAATAAAATTTTTAATCTCGCAATATGAGTCCGCGATCTTGAAATAAATGATCGTGAACACAAATGAGCCCCTGAATGCAATAACTCGCTGAGCGCTCGAAAACGCGTAAAAGTATTGTCTGCGCGGTGACATTACGAGTCAAAATCAAAAGTCCGAATTTGAAAAAATGAAAAATACTGCTCGATAGCTTTTTAAAAATGAATGCATGTACCCGTTTAAACTTTTTTCTTAAACATTATAGTTTCCGTTAAAAAAAATAAAAACTGATGATTTTTGAATCGAAAAATCCATGTTTTTCAAAACTTAAATCGCCGCTGAACAGCCATTTTTCAACTTATCAAAATTTTTTTTTTTTAGTTCTGTTCAGGAAGATATAGCGTTGAATACAGTATCAAAAAATATATCAAAAGTTAATATTAATTAAATGTTTTTTTAATCCGAATGAAAAACCATGTTTTTCGACGTTCGTGTTTGAAATGTATCGAGGAAATTTTCGATTTCCATGGGCTATTCGCGCTTATCGTAATATTAAGCGTATTGTTGAACTTTTTCGAAAGTTTGAGCTTCCTCAGACTATTATTTATATAAAACCTAGTGGGTTGAACACAAACGTGCAGCGCGATGTGATTGAATTTCGCACGGGCGAGCTCCGCAGTGTATCGTACTAGCGAAGGTATTCAACCTTTTTGGAAAATAAAAACTTGATTAG
>NC_046662.1:89006774-89016038 GCF_010883055.1 Belonocnema kinseyi
CCCGCTAGGTTTTATATAAATAATAGTCTGAGGAAGCTCAAACTTTCCAAAAAGTTCAACAATACGCTTAAGATTACGATAAGCGCGAATACCCCGTGGAAAACGAAAATTTCCTCGATACATTTCAAACACGAACGTCGAAAAACATGGTTTTTCAATCGGATTAAAAAAACATTCAATTAATATTAAATTTTGATATATTTTTTGATACTGTATTCAACGCTAGACCTTCCTGAAAAGAACTCAAAAAAAAAATTTTTTGATAAGTTGAAAAATGGCTGTTCAGCGGCGATTTAAGTTTTGAAAAACATGGATTTTTCGATTCAAAAATCATCAGTTTTTATTTTTTTTAACGGAAACTACAATGTTTACGAAAAAAAGTTTAAACGGGTACATGCATTCATTTTTAAAAAGCTATCGAGCAGTATTTTTCATTTTTCCAAATTCGAACTTTTGATTTTGACTCGTAATGTCACCGCGCAGACAATACTTTTACGCGTTTTCGAGCGCTCAGCGAGTTATTGCATCCAGGGGCTCAAATTGTATTTTTCTCCTAAAGTCCCTTTTCGTTAATCCGATTCGGCGGTTATGATTTAAAACGTTCCGGTCTATCAAAATTAATCTTTTACGATCTTCTCAATTAAAATACGTAAAGCTCATAGTAAAAAAAATGGAATTTTCAAGTCATTTTGACAACCCATAAATTTTAGTTAAAGTCTATTAGATAATTAGAGTAACTGGGATTAGAATAATTTATGATTACAGGATCGTATACTTAATGGTCAGATTAATTGCAATCATAAATGATTTTGATGTATTTTTCATTCATTGTGGTCATTACTGTTGGAGTGAGAATCATGTTCATTTGCAAACAGATTAATAACTCGTTTGGATAGCACAAAAACTATCGTCACGGTCGTGATAGAAATTACTGTTACGAGCCTTGGTTGTGTATTTTGTATAAATTGTTGAATAGTTTCAAAATTAAATATAATAAAGGAATTTAATGCAACAGTTCTATGAAATGAACTTAAAATTTTTTAATATTCAAACTTTAACGGGACAAGTCCAGAATTTTTAAAAATCGCTTTTCTTTTCACACTATAATGGCATAATTCCCTGAAAGAATTTTCCGAGTGGAGTGATTTACGACTGGATTTTGCACAGCCATAGAACCACATTCACCAACATTTATGAGCGGCCCTTGGTGAGATGAGTGTCAAAACCGCAGCCATAAAAATTGGCCGCAAACCCTAACCACTGTCATATTTCCTAAATTATTGAGTACCTGTCGTTCATTCCACACTGACATAGTCAGAGTTGGAAGTTTTTCAAAAAGTCAAAGAATCAGCAGGTTGTCAGTTGTGTCAAAAGTGAAAATTGACCATTGTTACAAGACATGGAAGAGGCATTGCTTAGAAAAGATATTTTTAAGAAGGGATGAAAATTGCGGTTTTTACTTTTGGTAAGAGATAAATATTGAAAAAGAATGTTTATTTTAAATTTAAACTCTTCATGAACTTGATTTGAATTTGAATATAAAATTCTTTCTGGCACAACTGCAGAGACTTCTCCTGAAAAACGTAAACGTCGAAAAGTCGTTTTCTCACGACAGGAAGGAAGAGAAGGAAAAATAGAAAAAGGGAGGGCACGGAAGAATCAAAGAAGGGCCAACTATGTCTTCTTTTGGAGACAGATCGTCACCTTTTATCCCGCTGTTAGGATTAGGTAAGGTTATGTCAAGTTGGACCTTTTACCGTTCATCAACTGCTCCGAACTATATTTTAGTCTCGCCTTTCACCTGTAGTCTGATGTACGTTGGCTAAAGGCTATACATCACTAAATCACTGGAAGTGTTTGTTTAGACTCAGATCTACTGTTTCACAAATGCGCTTTCACTCTCCGTGTATTGGTTTGTTCGCTCTAAATTTGAATCAGTGATATTTCACTGTTAATTAGCCAAAATTCTTACTGCCTTGATACAGTGACCCGTTTACCACTGATTCAGAGAGTTTAGTGAAGCGTGTCATTGGAACTTGAATGCGGTAGTAACTCACTCCATTATCTCATTTCCACTCATTGTCGATTGATAATGCAATCTCACTAACTCAAAAAGCTAGAAATTTGTTACAAACAAAAAAATATTAATTTGGGAAAAAAAAACAACAATTTTCAAGTACATACATCTTAATAAAGGTATAAGTACGTGAATGATTATGTCAATTCAAAACGTTCAAAATCTAATAATTTCAGATTCAAAAACATTACAAGTTTGACATGTTCTTCTTCTACAGAAATCTGCTAAAGAGTAAATTTGCGAATGATATCAATTTATTGCTGCCTATAGAAGACACACGCACGTGTTCAAATTGAAAAAAACTACAAATAATCGTTCGTTAACTTGTTTCACATTCGTCATCACATATCGACCTCACCCTTATCAAAGAAGATTTCTTTTTTTAACACATTCGTGCTCACTCGGAATATGCGATGTGGCCACGGCTTATCGTTTCGAGATAAAAAGATTATCATATTCGCCAAGCAGATACTCACAATAGAACGTCCTATTCCACTGGCCAATTGGCACGGTTGACCCGTCATTAGGATCAAGAATTTTTGTCGATGGGTTTACTTGCATGCATGGGTCATACTATTCCGTGAAAACAAGTAACCAGTCGAGACGATAATGCGAATCAAGCAATGCCACAAAGAGGCTTTTACTGCAAAAGTGAATTGAGGTCTAACGGTTAACTTTGGGCCCACTGACTACTAACAAAATATTGTTTTCTTTTATTGCATTCATTTTTAGCTCTTTTATACAATCTTTTTTGCTCTAAGTCGGTATTAAAAAATTGAATCTCGAATCTGATAAACAAAAAATGGAAGTTTATTTAAAATCGTATTATAAAAAGTTATGAGCATATTAATTTGTATGTTAACAAGACTGTGGGTTTAACGTTTTGCAAGTTCGAACAAACTGCACTTTTTAGATTCTATAATAAACGAGGGAATTTCAGAAAAAGTCACTTGCGTATTTAAAATTTCTGCTTTCAAAACAAACTTTCAAACAATGTTTGCATCGTCTTGAAAGATTTAAACAAGCAATTTCTGGTGAAATTTTCTGTAAATCCATAACGTTTTTTTTTTCAAAACAAAGAGATGTTGTATAATTTTTGTGAGTACTAAATAATTCTGTGACTTTTTAAGTCTTGCTCTTTAGTCAACAATAACCTTTTAGTTATTCAGGTGGAAATCTTACTGCACACTTGGACAAAAAGAAAATGTTTACTTAACTTTCAATACGTTTTTCTTTCATTAAATTTAATTTTATTATTCATCAACTCCATGATAGAATCCCACACAGCCGCAAATCCGAAAGCAGACAGTAGAAAAACTCTCGGCTGATGAGCTCAAACAAAGGACAGGTGAGTCGACAATCGCTTTCCGCGTCAAAAAAACGCATTGCATCTTGGAAAAGTGCAATGAGCGTGGTACTTGAAGGAGCGGGGTGCCTGGAGCACGCGACATGATTCCCTGTGGAGATCAATCGCGCAAGCGCATGGAATTGCGATATACCCTGGCGCGGTAAACTCACTCGCGCAGCGCACCGCACGCCATACACATCCACCAACTACACTCTTTCGCTACTCCGAGAGACCACGCGGTTGCCTTCAAATCCGGACGGAACCAATCGATCTCGTCAGTTTTAAGCCCTTTCATCTAAAATTTCGGATCCCCAAAAAGTCGGTGGTCTAGTGAGTGCGCGGTCGTGTGTCAAAAGTCAAAAACCACCCCCAAGCATCCCATAAAGGACTCTTGAGTGCCCCGAAAAGCAAAAGTCTAAAATACAAAGTATAGAAAGTTTCAATGGTTTAGAAGTATTTCTATTCCTTTGTTATGTTGCTGTTCACGAATTTAAGCCTGGGACCAAGGCCAGAGTGATTCCTAACTATTTCGATAAAAAGAACCGTATTTCCATCAAGTGTCGGGGTTTCCTTGCGGTAAAGTTGGAATGATTGACAAGCGAGTGGAGGATTGGTGTGTGCAGGCAATGACTGTTCAAGAGTTTAAACCTCGGAGTAATGCTGGGGACCAGCAGCAACCCTCTGGCGACATACTCTCGCCAGAAGTCCTGGAAAATGAAATAGAGTCGTCGCAGGGCTACCGGATCGCTGATCAACAACAGGACAGTGAAAACCTCCTTGGACGAGTCTTAGCAGGTAAGACAAAAATATGTTTTTCTCTCGCGACACCCCTAAAATCCCCACGACACCCTAAAATCCCCACGATACCCTAAAATCCCCACGATACCCTAAAATTCCCATGATACCCCTAAAATCCTCACGACACCTAAATATTTTCGATTATCCAAAGTGAATGTTTCTACTGTTTATGTACACAACGACACATAGTAATCAGTAGGTGTCGCGGTCGCACCGTGTAGCGGAGGCGGTAGTTTCACTTTCCAGCGGTGGAATGTGGGTCGCGGCACCCGGGTAGGAGGCCGGTTCGTTGCCCTCTCGAACGGCCTTCCACTCGGTGCTCGCAATTTTTTCGTGTTCGGCGCATTTTGCCCGCGGCGATCGGTCCTAGCCTAGATAGTGATCCGAGCCACTCAGCACCCCCCACCATAATGTCATCTCGCACTCTCCAAGGTGATTGCAATGTCGACTCTCTATCTCTCGAATTCCCCTCTTCAACTTTTGATTTCCCTCTCTCGCTTTTTGCACCCCCACCGCGGAACTTTGAGCAAGAAAGTGGGTCGACGGGGCCTTGGCGCGAGGCTAGTTCGTTCACCCTACCCGACCCGTAACTGGGGCAAGATGAAATTAACCGAAGAACCCCTCTCCCGCCTACCGAGTCGCAAGAGCGGCTGAACTCTGCGAGACTCTGGTGGCCAATCGCCGACAGCTCAGGTCAACAAACTCCAACTGGGTTTTCCCCTACCGCCACAAGTCGCGGATAGTCCCCTCCATATCCGCCACTCGTTGAAGGTCACCACTACTTTTCAAGTGGTGAACACTGTGTTTGCGTACGTATAGACTATAGCCTATAGAGAGGAATGATAGTGCGTGCGATGCTGAGCGGTCCGATGTCGGTGGGTGAGTGGTTTGGTGTTTGTTGGGGGGGGGGGGGGGCTTGTTAGGCGGATGACACGAGAGTGCGTGCACGCATGTGGGGGGAGATCGTTGCGAATAAAGCGGGAATATGTGCTCACCACACAAACGCGCAGAATGTATTCGAGAGAAAAAGCGTAGGATCCATTGCGTAACTCAAGATAGTGAATTACGTTACGTTCTTACGCTACCTCGCATGGAGAAAGTACGATGGCCGAGCCACTGGCCCTCTATTACTCTCGCCCGTTTCCCGACTATGCTTTCACCATTCGTGTAAACTTGCTCATGGTTTCACGGTGCAACTACACTATACTTACCATTTTCTGTTGCAAATAGAAAAATCTATATATTTTTAAACAACTTTTTTTTTATTTGAGCCTTAACTACCGTGCTAGAATTTTATTCATTTCTAGGGTTGGAAACAGTTTATAAGTTGATAATTAAAAAAGAGCTTCACATACATTTCCTCATGTTTTGGTGGTTTAGATTCCACCTTAAGCTGTTGAAAACTAAAACGAAAAAAGCACTAAATATTCTAAAGTCTAAAATGAAAAACTGGATTGTCTTTCTCTTTAAGTTCTGAATTTAAATTTAAATTTGAAAATCATAATAAAAAGTTAGAACGAGGATGAAAGTAAATGGGATTGCCTATATACAGTCTAATCCAACCTAAAATCTACGATTTCATACATTCTGCGCCCGAGTTGCTTCTCCGGAACACGTAGGCAATATGGATTGCTCTTACGTAACTTTGAATGTCCTGATTCCATTGTTTTAAATTCGTAAAAGCTGGAAACAATTTAACAACGAAAGTACTTTGATGCCAATTTTAACGAGATTTTCACAAATACATTATAAGATCCTAAAATCACTTACAGTATCATTATAGAGTATAGACTATAGATACAAGTTGGTACCCATGGTGGATATTTAGAATGAAATTTTAATTTATTTCAGCGTAATCGTACTTTTATGTGAGCAAGTTTACACCGGAAACCCTTTTCTAAATTCTTTTCATGTAATTTATCCCCATGAGAAGAGAAAGAGGACCTTTTCCCGTAATCTTCGTATTGATCGTCTTCCAATTACATCAGAAAAATCGATCGACTTTCTCTTCCGACACTCAACCCTCGCAAGGACCGTGCAAACAACAAGCGAATTTCGAAATGATTCTCGAGCTTTTTCTAAATTGTGTGGCGTTGCCGATGACGCTGACATAGCTAACCTCAAAACCAAAGCGCGAGCATTGGCCCGACCTCCTCACGGTCTATGATGACCTCGATCACAGCGTTATTCCCCACCCCTTGTGAAAAACGATTTGCGAAGGAACGTTGACTCGCTTTATGAGAACAATCTGCCCAATCGGAACCCAGTTCGTCGACACTGTCAACCATTCGGGGTCAGCCTTGGCTTCGCTATGTGTAATGGAACTGGAAAAAAGATATCGGCCTCGTCATACTAATCATCCGCGATAAAATGCCTTTTAAACTCCAACGCCTTGCTACAATAATCCATAAATTGACTTTTCAGCGATTGCATTTTCCAGATCAGCGATCTCAACATAGTTGAGTAAACTTTCAATCGTGTTTTGGCTCTTGTCCTGTTTAGAAACACTCGATTTTCGAGAGAAAAACTGAACAGTGAGTCTGTTTACACCAGGAAGAAAGTTCTTGCATTGTATGTACGCTCACCGAAAAAAAGGGTTGGACCAACTTTGTGCTACTGTTAATCTAATACAATTGTTTATATAAACAGTTTGCATCAACTATTTTTCAGTGAAAGTTTTGATTGTTATTATAATTTTATGACCTACTTAGTAGAAAATATATATAAATTTATACATCTATTTTCGTAGATATCATGTCGAAACTTGAGGCTAACAAAATGAAGTGTAAAATATTTTCGTCTCCACCGCAGATACTATATATCAGTGATAAGGAATCGATTTGACTTTCTGTCCTCTTTTCCCCCCTTCTTGGTTGAGCATCGCCCTCGATACGCCAAAGTGAATAACCTCAAAGTAGGTCGCAGCTCTTATCTCTTGCATTTGGACTCTTATCATATGCGCTTGTGCATTACTTCCATCCGTCCTACACATTGCAAAAATGCTGTTAAACAAATGTGCCGTTACTGCTTCACGAGTACTATACGCACGTGGCATTACGCAACTGAATCAACTTTTCATCATTCATCGGGGTTGTGATTCTTTCTTTTTTTATATTCACACATTCCCCCAATTCAGTAAGAAAACAATGAATGCAGCAAATATTTCATTTACAGTAAACAATAGAAAGCTTTTCTTTCCGTGTTTTGACGAGGTGGGCAATTTGACATACACAAAATATTTTGATAGGCTACTTTTTTGAGCAGAATAACAAGTAGTTTGTCTCGGTTGGTCAAAAAGAAAGCAAAAGTGGTTTGGCTGGGAACCCAAAACCAAACGAAGGTGGTTCGGCCGGATGCGGACGAAAGGGAAACAGAGAATGATCATCATCCTACCTTTCTCTGGGAGCGAGTTTCGTCTCTTCTCTTCACTTTCTTTTCGATCTACCAATGGCTTTCGCTCTCGATCACGATTCTTCGAGTAAGTTCCCTGTCAGAAAACAAACTCCAAAAATTAAAGAGAAATAAGAAATGTGCCCAGACTTGCACAATGCCCACTTTTTTACTTTCAACTTTTAGAGTTTCACTCTTAATTAGGAGGGTCAATGAAGGAGATTATGTTTACACACTTGGGCACATATAATAATATTTTCTGTACAGTTTTCATTTCACAAAGTGAGACAAAATACACGCTTGAATTTGGAGGATGAGAGTAGTCGAAAATGTGGTTGCAACTAAAAATATTCCCAGTTTCAAGATTTACGACTTTGGATAACGATTTTCTCCGAAAACTCAATATTTTGAGGTACAATTGGAAAAATTGATTGGAGAGACGTAAGCCATAAATAGGCTAGATTAATCCTCCCCATTTATGTTAAGATCAATGAAAGACGTATGACACAGAGAGGAGGAGGGCTGTTAAAAATCCCTGAATATGTACTCGTATCACATATTGTTGTGTGAATACGCCCGCATCTCTTATTTATTTTCATAGAATGTCAAGGTTTTATTATTTTTTAAATGTTTTAATTGGAATACTGCGTGAATTTATTCCTAAAATTTGGGTGGTCAGTTTGTTTATCTATAAAAGTTCTTCAACTTTTTTGTCAAGTATACAAAATAATTTTACAAACGCAAACAACACCAGTCCATTCACAACTATAACAATTTTATAATCTTATCTCTTTGCTTGTGCAAGAAACGTACGCGTATTTTATAAAAACCAATATTCTTGTCGAAACATTTGGTTAAAATTTCCACCATAAAACCAATTTGACTGACATCTAATAGTATATTATGCACCAAGGGAAATAAGCGGCACTTTTCCGACGAGCGACATCTTTTAAGTAGGATTCGCAGGCGAGCGAGCACGAGCCGAATGCGATTACGTAAGCGTTAGCTGAAGACGAGTACTGAAAAAAATAACACGAGTCGGAAAGTCTCCTTCGCCTCGGTGCATTCGATATTTTTTGTAACAAATATATGATTGCACAAATTTTTCGCAACACAGACCTGGTTTCTGCTCGCATAGAGGAATTTTGGAAACTTTATTTTTATTTGTATATCTATAGGAAGTTAATTATAATTACCGAAATGCTTCAAATTTTTTGCATTTATGGTATATATTTCTTCGGGCCGTGCGACCGACGAAAACCCGTTATCAAAAATTTAATTTTAAACGTTTTTGAAACTTAAAAATCTTAAAAATGTTGAGTCTGAAAATATTAAAATAAACATTTTTTTTAATTTCATGAAATTTATGTTATCAAACAATTTCTGGAAATTTTCGATATTTTCTGGTGATTTGTCGGTATCTGACTTTGACCCTGTGGACTGCGTAGCAATGGAGAATATTTGAAGGAAATACAATCAGCGATAGCGCTATTCAAACTCAACTACCCCAAAGAGATATTGCGGGGGTGAGAGACTGAGGGTCAACGACCTTTGATCTATCGGGAAATCAGTATCGCCTGTGATGCCCCACTCTAAAATCTGCTCTAAGTATAGAATTTCCACAAACCCTTGTTCCGTGCTCCAGTTATTT
>NC_046662.1:89016138-89029101 GCF_010883055.1 Belonocnema kinseyi
ATTCCTATGAAATAGCCTGTCCCATCTAAGTAGGTCGATTCGTCGTTGTCCTTACTCGCCATCCCTGTCCCTATCTGGATGCCCTGAAATTCGGTTCCTCGACATTATAGTGATCGTCCATCGCATGTTCCAGGTCTCCGTTCTGGTTGCCCTGGAAACAGCCTCACGTTATGAGTACCATTTACCGTTTCCACCCTATTTACGCGTCACTTACTCTGGAAAATGAAGATTTGAAAACTTGTCAGGATCAGAATAAAGACGCAGTAAACTTTTAGGTTATGAGAACAATTTTTTACGAAGCAAAAACAAGTTTATTAAAAAAAAAGAGAAAAAGAACATTTTTGGCCGTTCCATTTTTCTTGTATAATTTGGTTGTACAATACAATAGATTTCAAACGGACTGCGTTCCATGTCAAAAAATTTAAATTTAAAGGTCTTTAAAACAAAACAGTATTTCACAACATTTAAATTAATACATTCAGATTAGGCAATACTTGTACAATTATTTAAATTTAAATTGGAGCCTTATTAGTTGAACATTTTTAAATTGAAAATGTTCCTAGTTGAATATTTTCAAATTTAAATATATGAAAATTATCCCATGTATATAAATTTTTAAGCTCATAAAGTTATACATTTATCGGCTGTGGGAAATTCGAAATACCAATTTTATTGAATACATATCTGGAAAACCTGGATGTGGGTCATCTGAAAAGTATCACATTGAATTGTAAGGATTCTTTTTTCCTTGTTTAGGAAAGACATTCCATGCATTTGTGGGAGAAGAGAGTAGTTCTCTGCGCGCTCACGCAGAAGTGTACCGTCGAGAGGGAGCAGGGTGGTTGGCCTCAATAACGTAAATTATCCCACTGAGCGTAGGCGGGGTGCATATCCGTGCCGAGTGGCCCGCGAAAATAGCAGAACTATGGTATATACGGGAATTGGGAGGAGGGAGGCGGTCCTGTGTGGGGGAGACGAAAGGGGCAAGTTGACCCAGTTAGGGTGAGTGGCACCCTAGTCGGTCAACGAACTTGTGACCTCGGTGGTGCTCATGCACTACATTACTACAAATACAGTCTAACCATCAAACCCGAACAGGTTTCCCGTGCCCTGATTAAGCTTGATACTCCTCTGTATAATATTTTACAATTCCGATTTTCATCATGTTACAACCAAAAAGAAAGAATTAAATTTAACGACTTTATAGGGGCCATCCATAAATTTCGTAACGCCTAAAATGAATCAAATAATTTATGGTTAGCCCCATACTCTCAAAAATGTAATGTGAAAATTGATTGCGTCGAGACTGTATGCAGGAAAGTTTATCTAGTTGGGCCTAAATGTTTATAATTTGATAAAAATATATGCTGGAACTTTAATTTTGTGATCGTAAACATTTAGTACCAGATAAACCTTTCTTAGTTAAAAAAAATTAATTTTCCCAACTTTCAACTCGACATCATATTTCGTGTGGACACAACTTTCATTGAACTTTAAAGTAATTAAAGTCAATAAAAATATTCGAAATTAAATTTATCCGTGGAATAATGAATACATGCGAGTTTCTTTATCTCCAAGTTACCTTTTTCCACGAAAATAAACTGTGCCAGGAAACCCGTAATAATCTCTTATCGAAACCTAAGTATAATTATCACTTTTAATACAATTGGGGAATGACGAATGGCTTATCTCTCATACAAATCTCAGCGCATATTCTAAAATCTAAATCTAAAGCATATTTTAAAAGTAGCCTAAAGCTTGGAATGAGTTACTGCCAGTTTTATTTTCTGCGAGGAAAAAACCCCTCGAAATGTTTCGCTTGAAAAATTCAAGTACGAAAAAAACGGTATTCAAGTTTCCTGTTATTTTTAAGTCGCGTTTATTTCGGTCGAACGGTATAAAAAATGGAAAAAGGCCTGACACGGAAGAAATAACCTTTTCGTGGAAAGCGGCATGTTTTGGTTTCGCGGACAGTATATTTTATTTTCCTAATTTTTTTCATGTCACGGAAATCATAAAAGAGAACCGAGGCTATTTTTTCCGTTAGCGTCCCACTGACTTTGAAATTATGATGTGACTGTAAAAAGAGTAACATTTTACCGTTTTTTCCCCTTTCCGAGCAAAGGTATTAACTCTAGCTTGGCTATTGCCGAAGGACTCTTCTACCGAAAAAACCGAGTAACCTAAAAAAAAGGGTCAACAGTAATCTTTTGACTTTTACACCTTTACGATGGGCTATTGGGGGTCTTGAAAGGATTAGGAAAATTCCCAGGACGAAAGAAACTGACTTTGGCACGAAAAGGACCATTTGGGAACATTTTTAAATCCGTTAAAAGGTGACGAGTTAATTTCTCCGGTTATCCTTCTTCTTTATCGTGCCAAGGGAGCACAAACAGCAAGTAAACCCTTGCCTTTTTCAGGTACTGTTAACTGCTAAGGATTAAGCAAATTGGAGGCCGCTCAGTTTTATTACCCCAGTGAGCAAAAAATGGGATTTTTTACTGTTGGGAGGTAGCAACGACTGCAAATTATTATTTTCTCGTAAGTTCGTGACCGGAAGGAACATAAACTCTTTCCTATTTTTTTTATCTTAGGGCGCAGTAAAGTTAATTGTGCCTCCTTGGACTTTCAGTCCTTTCTTCTAGAAAGTTTATTACTAGATTCCTGATCTTTCAAGGATAATAAATGTACAGATGTAGGTTCAAAAGGTTATTTTTTTAAATGACGAAAATATTAAGCATAATAATACTTAACTGGGATAACCCAAGAAAGCGGGAAATGGCAGTGAATTTATTTTATCGCATGGACTTTAAAAAATCGTATTAGAGGACCTTTTTAATTTTTATAAATGTCTCTTGATATCGCATGAAATTGTGCAAGTTTTTACGCAATTTTGTTTTGAAATTTTAAATCCTACGATTTATAGTATTATTAATTTTACATTCCAATCATTTCACAATTTTAGATTACTCAGATTTGAACGTTTG
Source organism: Belonocnema kinseyi (assembly GCF_010883055.1). Classification (NCBI taxonomy): domain Eukaryota; kingdom Metazoa; phylum Arthropoda; class Insecta; order Hymenoptera; family Cynipidae; genus Belonocnema; species Belonocnema kinseyi. Next base: position 89,019,126 of record NC_046662.1, read on the forward strand.
ATTTACAACATTATATTGTTAACAATGTAACATTAATCAGATTTAAATATATATTACATCTATATTAGTCAGCTTGTTGTGAGTAACTTTCACTGTTTTTTTGTTATTTTTTTCGAGATTTATTTTCCTTTTTGCTTAAAAGAAAAATACTTAGATTTGTATAATTGTAGATGTTCAACTTTTATCTCAAATTTTGTGTCCATTTTTTAAAATTCGCAGGTAATCTTGAAATTATTGTAACGTATAAAAAATGGAATACACTGAAAATATGTTTTCCTTTATTTTGAGCATAGAATGACATATCTAAATACCGAATCATCCTGACAACCTAAGCTGGACCTCACTGCCTAATTTGAAATTGAATTGAATTGGTTAACAATGTTAATTATTTTTTCATGAATGGGCAGATTTCACCGACATTATTCCACAATAGTCGAAAAACTATTAAATTATCTATTAAATTAAACGAAATAGGGAGAACGAGATTTAAACTATGAATCGGTAGTACATATTTAAATAGTGAAATTCCGCTCAATTAGATTTACAAATTAAAGTTAATCTTTAGTTGAATCTTATTCTCGTTTTTCTTACATCAAATGATAAGTTTTTTTCGAGTAATTAACAAATCTCGGTATCTCTGGAAGAATAAACTTTTTCTCGTTTGTAATTAGAGCAACATATGTGGGTTAAATGGGGAGCTTGGAAGCATAGTTCAGGCGTCCGTTCACCTCGAAGATTTTCTCGTTGTACCTACCTCAACATAGCTTCACTGCATTGAAGTCGCGGGGTCAACTTTATCTGGAGCGACCTCATTTTAGAGAGTCGAAGGACGTCATGGAGTTCGTTCGATCGGGTCGCAGATGGTAGTGAGAACATTGTCGCCATTGCTGAAATTACGTGTGCAGCCAAACGTGCTCACTTCCGTTAACACTTTGCTCATTGGCGTAACTGATGACTAGAAAATGAAAAATTCCAAGTACAATTGCAAACATTTATTGTCAAAACATTTAAAGGAAAACATTTAATGCGTCAATTTAGAGGGAAAAGGTGAAACAGTAAATTATTATTTTTATCCCAAGCAAGAGAACCTAGATTCTAGATTAAGCTCCACCCTTTCTTCAATCGCATAACAACTTGAAAACCCTCGTCGCGTACTTCTTTAATATATGCACCTAAAAGGTACATATTTGGAAAGTAGCGTGCGAAATTACATGACTTTCACGTTCACCCGCGCTCGTTGCGCAGGCACGACCCTAATTTACTTTCTACTGGGAAATTGCATCAATTATTTTCTGTGCACTCTCAGCACTTTCTAGTATATTATTCTATAAAAATAAAAGTGAATTCATTTCAGTGACTGCTCAGAACAGTTGATAATAATTGACGTAAGCGGTAAGTAGTAGTCAACAGGGGAGCAATTATTTTATTGGTCATTCTAGTGGCTTGTTTTAATCGATTATCTATTATGCAGATCATCGAACAGAAAAGTGCGTAATAATATCGAAATTATTGTGCAACAAACACAGAGATCGGCAATGTCGATCCGCCGCACAGTTGAATGTATTACTCGACTCGGATTTTGAAGAAAAAAATCTTGCGAACGCGCTCCGTGTGTCGTAAGGCGCACGCGCCTCGAACGTACAAAACGATTATCCTCATTCGATGTCGATGAACCAGTTGCGACCGATTCCGGCTCCGAAGGACGCGGTCGCCGATCCGCGACGATCCTTCGTTCACTTTGGTTAGGAAATTGTTGCGAGATCACAATCGCTGCCCACATTTTTGACGCCTCCAATGCCAAGCGCTCTCTCACCGCCTGGAAAAACTCGTAACAATATGAACAACAGCCTCGTAACTCTCTAAATATTCGAACACAATCAGAAATTTTTTCCTTCTTATAAAAAAACTGTTCGTCAGGGGATTGAGACTTGGCTAGCCAACGTCATGAAAGTAAATTGCTTTGCAAGGTTGCATTTGTGTCATCGTTGCGATCGTCATCAACCCCAATGGGGTTTTTGCTCCCTTCTCTCGACCCGATTCCCTCCTCCAGGCAACGTGCTTCTGACGTCAAAGCCGCCCCCGCCTCATTCCACCACCGACCCGCGAGCGAGGGCAATGAACTCACTGCAACCCCTAACTCGGTCAACGTCGACCGAGATCTGCCATCTTGCACTGTTTGTGATTCATGGGTGTCTTTCAGCAGCTTCCCTCTGGCCTCCAGCTGTGCACGTAAGATGTTAAATCGCACGTCCTCCCCTTTTGACACTGATTCTTGTCTTTTTTCACGTCACGACTTGATTCTTTTTTGGTTTTCAAATACACGGTCAAACTTGAAATAAACAATGAGAGCTGAAGAAAAAAATGTTATCTCAAATATCCGGGATGTTGGCAAAATTGTGCATGCAATCAGAAAACTTTCAACATGTGTGAGCTTCAAATATTTATTTTTTCCGTACAGTTAAATAAGATATCAAAAATTAAATTTTAAAGCTAATTTTAGCGAGATTAAGGTTGATAAAAAATCTCAAATTAGAAATTTCCTGAATTTCCGTTACTTTTCCCGTACATGAATTTTCAACTAAACAGTTGAGTGTTCAACTCAAAAAGATAAATTTTCAACTATGAAACAAGGAATTTTTAAGAAAATATTAAAATTTTTATCAGAGTGATGAATCTTCGATAAAAAATATGTATTCTCAACAAAAAGTGTAATAGTTGAAATTTTTATCAAAAGATTTTAATTTTAAATTAAAAGTATTTCTACCAAATAAATGAATTTTTAACTTTAATAATCAATCTTCAACCAAAGAATTATTTTTTGAACAAATAATTAAATTTTATTAAAAAGACGATTTAAAAAAAAGATGAAGTTTCTAAAATAGTGAAATTTACAGTAAAACCACTAATTTTATACCAAATAAAATAATTTGTTGACAACAAAAATAAATAGTTAAAATTTATTTAAAAACATTTTTTTCGATAAAAAAAGACTATTTTTGGACCAAAGAAATAAATTTATAACAAAAAAGCTAAATTTTCAACGAAATAATTAAAATTTTCAAGTAATTTTTAATTTAATAGTTGAATTTTCAATCAAATAAATTTATGTTTAACCAAAAAGATGAATTAGTCGCGAAGAAGATCAATAATCTACCCTAAAATTTAAATTTTTATGAAAATGCAGGAAACTTCAATCAAATCGTTAACCATAACGTGTTTTAGCTAAAACTAAAATAATTAATGATACACAAAAAAAAATTCATTTTTTAATAACGTCGGTCGACTTTTAACTGTATAGCTTTCAGTTTTTGGACGTTCAATGAAAAATGTAATAGTTGATATTTAAATAAAAAATTGTATTATTTTAATCCAAAAACAGTTGAATTCAACCAAAAAAGGCCTCATCAGTTTTAAAATCCCTGACTTTCTGGAATACCCTGATCTGCAGCAAGCCTGGAAATTCTTTAGCTCTCAAAGCTCAATTGTAAATCCAAGACAAGTTCCTTCTACTAAATATCAATAATGGGAAAATTGTCCACAAAGATGTTTCTGCGTGGGCAACAAGTCCTGCCTGATCCAAAGCGATGTTTCGTTTGCGTAACCCGATTACATATTATGCCACATACGCTGCATGATATATCGTTCATAACTGCACGAGATTGCGGACACGTACGATTCTGTACTTAACGGTGCGTGAATGTATTATAAAATTTAAATGTAACGCACAGTCGAAATGGAAGTTGCCTCCTTTTCCTATGCGTTGGCCACCCTCGCCTTTTTCCTCCATCAGTGAAACTACGTAACTACATAGACGCTGAAATGCAACACCGGTAAATAGACTATTTCGCAATCTCTGCGTTGGGTGTACCTACTCCTAGATTCGTAGACATTGCACGGGATAGCATTTGTCGAACTTTCACAAACTCTCCAACGGTGCCGTTTTCCAAGAGCGGTCGCCAACTTTTTTACGCACTCGCAATCTAAACTTTCAGTTGCTTCGCCAACTCATCAACAAGTTTCTTCCTTTGATCAAGCTTCTTCAATGAAATTCGCGCCTGCAACTCTTGGTATGTAATTCTTGAATACAGCGTGATTCCGAATAAAAGAGGATAGGATAGATTGCAACTTGTTTCCGAAATTGTTTTCGTTTTGTCAAAAGAGAATAAGAATTAAGCATACTTTAGTATGCTTAATTCTTTAGTACATTTGAATTCTTTTGAGAGTTTTTCCAGCCTCGCGTGGCATGAAAACGCAGTTGTCGGCTCTATTGCGGAAATCAATCTGGTCCTTATGTAAGGATTCAAGATTCCATAAATATATCTGGTGTGTGTGCCGCTGAAAAGTTCAATTTGTTTCGTTATCTTTGCCTATAATCAACTTAGTTGATACATGACAAAATTTACTTAAAATCCTTTTCTCAAACCTCTCGAGTAATCCCTCATCTCCTTAAAAACTAATCAGATTATCAATTTTACAACTACTTTTTAATCTTTTAATCTAATTATTCGTACTCGAACAAATTCCCATTATTAAAACTTGACCCCGTCTCAATATTTCAGGACCCTATATCTCTGTTAATATACCGTACTATTATAAACAAATCATCAATTCGTAAATCCGAAAAGGAGTCAAGAAAGTTTTGATAACAAATTCTTAAAATAGCAAGTATTATTTGAGATAACGGCGTCAAAAGTTTGAGGTTAGACAAATCACATGTTTCGCAGGGTGGATAATGGTAATCTTGTACGATTACCTACTAAGTGGAATAGACAGGCAGCTGTACAATGAGGCGCATGCGTCAGCAATCTCAAGGCCTCGTGCATTAGTTCTTGGAGTCGTTCGCTTCACGTTGTCCCACTTTCCACCGTGCTCGGTCAATGACCCACGGGCCGTCGCGAACTTTCCGTAGGTGAGTTTCCGAGGTGCGCTACACAACCCTACGCGATTCACCCATACGACTCCTACTCTGCCTTGCGAATCTCACCGTTGAGATTGTGCGCGTTCTTCCACGAGGTTCGCGAATCAACCGATTTGCGGCGCCACCGTCCTTTCGCGAATTTGCAATGTCGATACGACAGGGAACACACATCTCGCGAGTCGGTATTTTTAACAGAGCCATATTGCTGATAACGACTGATTGCTGACAATGAGTTCTTCACTCCTCCTAAATGAAATTGATTTTTCAAAATTTTCATTTATTCATGTATCACTTAGCACATTTTTCAGGAGAGTTGATTAAAGTTGAAAAAAATATTTAATCAGAATACATTACAAAATAATGAGCACGGTATTTATGAATAGTATCAGGATTATAAAGATAATTGTACGAAACCTTAATTATTGAAAAGGTTGTAAAATTAAATTTTTAAGTACAATGCATCATACTGGAAACTTAAATCTTCGCATATTTCACACTGCTTTCATTCATTATTTTCTAAATCTCTCGCCTTGAATCGGAGCAGTCTGGTTTAGTTGAAAAAGTAACTAATTTCGCTTTTTTGTATATTCTCCTTTATTGTTACACAGAATAGTATATTATTTTACCAGGCAACGCAAAATGATTTATTTATTCACGCATTAATACCTTTTCACTTTAAATTAAATTCTTTCAAATTGAAAAATCAATGAGACATGTAAGAGAAAATTAATGGAAATTTTAATAAAATATTTTTCTGTTTCAGGTAAGTCCACAAGATTTTTCGATAAATAAAATCCAGAAACTTCATTCTCTGCCTAGAGGGTAAGTATATAATTGAGAAAATCTCGCGGAACATTGACTCTGCGCAATTGCGGTACGGTACCTGTATCGATTTACCCCGTTGGAGTTTATTGACCTCGGACTGTAAATAATATATGTTGTTTCACCTTTAGACATCAAGACCGCTCGCTTATTCTTTGCCACTCGATATCAAAAACTCGGTCTCGGTCTTAAAATGGGGATTTTTGATCGAGTTCAAAGTTCAGTTACCTTACATTCCTGTTCCAGATTCTATATTTAATGCTCGACTCAATGTGCTAAAGTTAATAATGTTTTCAGACTTTCAACATAACAACTATTACTTATCATTGAAACTTTTTTATTCAACCCTGAAGAATATATACCACCTCAGAATTAAAGTTGAAAATATTCTTTGGTATTAGTATTCATGTTCTTTAGAGTTAAAAAGGGGGGGGGGGCTTATTTAGGTTTTGACTTTTGAGAGCCAATTTCCGATATGATCTTATAACCTTCGCGCCTTTATCTGCCCCGAAAAGCGTGGGTAATTTAAGGCCTGCGCACAAGGATGGAGTATCACCAACCCCCTCCATACATGGACCAACAAACCCTCGCGTGTATTCCGCAACCAGCGGACAGTATCTCGCAGGTTGTTCATTAAAAACGGTCAGGCGACATGCCCAAAATTTGAAATTGGTGTCAAAATAGTTTAAATGAAACAAAAGTGAAAATCTCTTTTAAAAAATATGTCTTTGGATCCTGCCTATATTCTCGGGGGTGAAAACACACAATCAATCTGTACATACAAAGGTTTGTTGCCTACTATAAATTTACATTCAAATACTACATTTACATATTTTTAAATTAAAATCTATGGTTTATAATTTAATATTTAACCCCTTCTCCTCAAATTTTTATTCTGGATCACCAAATCTTTGTGTGGAGATGTGTTTATTCAGTATGATTGCACATTTTTCAAGCGCATGTCTGATGGGAACATTTTGACACAAAAAAAGTACTTTCCTCCAAATTGGCCACAATGATAATGCGAAATGGTTCTTTGTTACAAAAGTTATGACCATTTTTCCGAAGGCTTTTCAAGACAGCGGGATGACCGTAAAGGTTCACGAGGTAGTAATTACAGGGTCCTGGCCCCTCGAATAACTTCACTAAGCCACCTTACTACTTATAAAAGGTACCATTATCGATAACTTCGATTTTAAAGTATACTCAAACAATGCAAGAAATTTAAAAAAAAAAAGAGTTTTTCCTTTGTATGGACGGAAACGAAGAAAAGTAGTTGGTCTGGGGGATGGTTGGAAGGTCAAATGCTGCGCATGAAAGTGTGGTGGGGGTTCATTTTGGCATTCAGGGTTCGTTTCGGCTTACGTAGAAAAACTATACTAAAGGTTTGACACTGAAGCCTATCGATTTTGCTGGAGATCACGTGCTTGTTGGCATTGACATTGTCTGTTCTCTGCAACACTAGCGACATCTCTTGCTCATAAACCCATATGCTCGGCTAATAGCCTCACGTTTAATCCACCAGATGCCTCTAATAAGCTCAAGACTCCGTATTTTTAAAACTTTATTTTCACCCCTTTTCTCGACGTTAGGTTTACTTCTCCCTTGGACCTTGGGCCTTCTAAAACAGACAAGATATCTAGGTTTTAGGAATCTAGTACCTTCCTATGTGGCCCAAAAAAATATTGCATGAAATGCTTATTTATTCGGAAATGGTTTATTTGTTTAACTAGAGTAAAATGGGGGTTCAGTGATTATTTGATTGCCACTTTTACAACTTTAATTTTATAATCATTTTGGTTCAAATGATTAATTTCTCTGATCCAAACAAATTTTATCATAAAATGAGATTCTAAAGATCTATAAATGGAGTATTCGAACTCTTTTTTTCGCCGGACTAATGAAATGTTGATACTTGAAGAAACAGCTGCCAGGACACTGATAATAAACAGAGGCCGCCAAGTGTTGAGGTTACAGAAACACGCAGGAGAATTGTGGAGAGAAAAATATATCTTTTGAGCGAATGGCGTCCATCGCTTAACAACTTTTTGAGACACAAACACGGTAATCATATGAGTTGTTTTTCAGGGTTTCGGGTGCTTTCGTTTCGATGGCGATGGCCCACATTTTTAACTGTGCTGATGTTGCTGCTGCTGTATTTCTCAACAAGAGAGTCTTACGCAAAGAAACAGAACGCTTCGCTTTTATACAAGAGTGGACACTTACATAAACTATTTACCTCTCGGCACAAGTAGGTCCTGCTTCGTGTCAATGATCCGCGATCCCCGAAGGTCTCACTTGTTCAAACGACATTCATGACGTCAGACTATTTCATCAGGCTTAATCGCTTAAAGAAATTTGACATGCTTTCAGTTTTTCATATTTTCCAATTCCTTTTGAATTGATAATGAAGGGTGAAAGTTGATAAAAATAAGTTGGGTATTGATTGGGTGGCACGCTAAATCTACTTTCAGACTATAAAGTCGTTCTTTGACAACTTATCTCTTTTTATAAAATGGATTATAGAATCTCATTGAATTTATATTGCTCAACAAACAGTAAAAGGCCCGACACTTTCCACATTGCTCATCAAAATTATGCACAAGAAAGTGTACTTGGGGTATTAGTCCGGGTAAGTGGTGTGATAGGTAGATACGCACTTGATACATACCAAGTTGGACACCTGATCCGAGGCAAGTCTATACACAAGGCAACCCTGCGTCCGTAAAAATCTCGTAATAATAGATACGAGCCTGCACCACTGAGGCCTGGGCTGTCGTAATGCCTCACAAAGCCTAAGGGACGCGTCGCTGTTCTATGACTTCGAACCGGTCGCGAGGTCTACGTCCGCTATCGGGGTCTTGGATCCCTTTCGAATTTAGTATTTGTGTTTATGTAATTCTGCTTTAATTGGAAACGTTACAAAAAAATCTCACAAAACGTGGTAAAACTGCAGGTATTACCTGTAAATCCATCTAATATGTGTCCTTAACTCTCAAAGAGAGCGCCATCCGTGGTATTTTTCGACTGCCACTAGAAAGCGTGCTTTTTAATTTTGTATCTTTATAAATAACAAATTTTCAAATTAATTTCCAAGGTATATGAAAGTGTAACATGGAATCGACTCTGTAGCAAGCGTGATGGAAGGTTGTGTGCAGTCGTTATAAAAACAAAAGATCTCTCGTCCGAGTGCATTACAGGTGAGAGTGCTTTCACCTTTCTCCTGGCTCTGTTGTCTCTCTTCTCGTGCATCAGCCTCTCTCTCATTCTTTCTCCCAAGCAGCTTTTACTCTCGATCGCCTTCCACCGCGCTTCGGAGAAAGCAGTTCTGACCTCGTGGTCTTCCTTGCTCTCTTACCATGTTACGAAGTCATCCACTTCCTTGGATTTGAGACTTAAACTTTTGAACTTGATCATTTTTTTCAGAAACCACACGTTATGTCGACTGGTGTAATTTCTGGAGCGTCTGACAGCCAAGTAATTGATTGAAAAAGTCCCCCTTTTCATCACGTTTCTTAACACCGGAAACTAATCAGAATATTGCAAGGTATTTAAAAATATAAGGATGTAGAAAATAAATCAAATTTGCAGGGAATATAAGATTTTCAAATATTTATTCTAAAAAATACATGAATCTAATCTGTGTGTTTAAAAAAAGATTGGTTCTCTTGACAAAAGACCTTTTTTAATTAAATCATTAATTTCAAAAAAATTTATTGTTTGACGTAGAATGCAAAATTTCATCATGAGTTTTATAGTCTCCATCGCGACCGGGCACGGGCCTACATATCGAAATGATTAAGCAATTGCAAACGGGGTTCAGCCCGGCCTGGATCTCGGGAGCTAACCCCGGGCTGAACCAAGGCCGGGTGCTCAGTTCTTGCTTTCACGCATTAGATGGTGCTTGTAAGAACAGAATTCGGGTTCATTAAAAGATTGTGCAATTGTCAATTTCTCTTGTACTTTTTTTCGGGAAATCTCTTGATCGTACAACACGTGGAAGAAAACCAAAATTAATTTCCTCTGGGAAAATTTCGAGTGCTAAGTCTCCTCTGGTAAACATGTTTGACCTGAATTTTAGAGCCAACGATTTTTTTAGATAATAATGATAGGCACTTGATCGGTTACCTAATTTCATATATATATATATAATCCAATATATAATCCAACATTTGCCCATACTTCAATGATACAGCGAGTTCTATAACTAAATGAAAAAGGATATTCTTACGAAAA
>NC_046662.1:89029201-89051600 GCF_010883055.1 Belonocnema kinseyi
TGAAACGTATTTTAAGAAACAGAATGTTTCACATGGGTGAGTGGAGGTCAACAAAACGGCTGCGGGCTGCCAGCGTAATCAGAGTACTCTGTGTCTATAGAGCCTAGATAGCGGGCGCACCACACCGGTCGAGCACACAACTTTAACATAAGCCTAGCCACCGAGAGACACAACCAGGTCGTGCCTACGACCCGGTGGCCTTGCTTTCAACGCTGGGCCGAGACAACTTGCGAAACTAGCTGCTGGATTATTTTCAATCGCAGCTGTCTACATGTCTGTGGAATCACTATTTATTCCTTTTTACTCCTATCTGTTTTGTTTACTCCTTTGTATTCCTTTCTATCCATTCGGTGACTAAATATATCGCCTCGGTCGGAATTTATCCGATGAAATTGAATCTTCAATAAAAATAAATTTATCTAATCAGATAATGCAACATCAAGTAGAAATGACTTCATTTTCTACAAAAAATCAAGACATTAATCGAAATTGATTTTTGAAGGAGGCTCGGAAGGGGGTGGACTGAAATATGGAGGCATGACTATAATAGAGGGTCGAGATGTCGAAAGCGTCTCGGCCCTAATTCGTCACTCTAAAACTTGCGCAATATCCGAGGCTAGTGTCCTTAATAAAATTTGAGTTCAAAGCCTGGTCATTGCCCCCGACCTATTTGCGCGCGCTCTGGCATCATCGCTTTTCCATCTCTCTCACTCTTTTCACCTTCCTTCCTCTCTCTTTCTCTCTCTTTTTCCGTCTCTTTTCTTATCTCGACTCGCGTATCGTTTCTTTCTCTCATTCAAAGCTTCCATCGTTTTGTCTTTCTCAAACTGTTTCGGTCGTTCAGTCTTTGGGTCGATGGGTAAATCCGTATTACGAATCTGCTTATTGTCTGCCTTAATCATATTTTAACACGGATGACCAGATCAGTTACATTGTATTCTTTTCACCGAGGAAATTCGGTCACTCGTGAAACAAAGATTGAAAAACGGCAAACTGCTTTTTCTTTGCGAATCAAGTCTCAAGGAAAGATAATAATTTAGTATCCGGATAGTTAAACCCCACATAAAATATTTCGCTTGAGTCACCAGGATTTGAGCAAGGTTCAAACGAAAAATTTGATGTGGAGTTATATGGTAACGAACCCAATAGTGATCCACCCACTTATAGTTCACTTTAGGTTGGTGGCCCCACTATCGGAGCCGTTGTCCTACTATTCGGCGACTCAATTTCGGATCTAATGGAAATTTTTGTTTCAGTTTCCGTTACTGAGGAATAACAATGTGACTATAAGACCTGCGGATCAGGTTTTCTGAGCTATGTGAATTCTTGAAGAATTAGACTCTGGATCACAATTTCACACACTCGTGCAAAGTTTGTTCCTCACTGACGAGCAAGTACGTTGACACGGAATATTCACGGGTAGAAAATGTGCGAGAACCCATAGGTCGCTCACCGCTACACACATACACACTATGAAGATATGTATGGGACATGGCGTTATGGGTGTGTTGAGGCGTTCATCTATAGGTGTACGCAATACGCATATATCTCGGTTCGGTATCCTTAACATTTTACAACTCGAGTGCAAGTTGAGTGTCCCAGGATCTGAGGATAACGGAATCATCTTGGTATATGCAGGTGCCAGGATTCTCCAGGCTTCTTTTAACTCTCAAAGTGTATCACCTTCAAATAAATTCTTACATTTAATCTTGAATTAATTACATTGGAAAAGTTTAATTGCAGAAAAAAGGCTTTTACTGTATGAAAGTAAATCTTGATGTAGTTTTATTAATCCGCTCGCTCCACGTTTCCCAGTTGTCGAGTCTATTCTCAAGTCTAATTTCTTCTAGCTTATTTCTAACAAGGGTACCATGTGAACCCGTAATCATTATCCAACTTGTAAACAGTAAACACTTTCGTTACTCCGGAAGCGGCCGAGAAATTTAGGACTCCTTTCCCCAGTGCCCCACCAGGTTCTGTTTACAAATCGTTTGATTTCTATTAGAATGTAAACTCAACTCGATATGAGTTCCTTTCCAATAGTCTTCGTCCCCTTTTCTTGAAACATGAAGAAGAATCTAATAAAATACTGGAACTGGTTATAATCCTAATTATAAGTTAACTGACCTCGTTTTTTGAGGTTAACAAGTTGAAACCATTTGTACGGTTGGTAAAAAAAATCGTGCAAGAGAGAAAAACAGAGGAGGAACTTTCGCAGAGCAAAGCATGAGGGCCTTGGCATTTCGTCACTGGCCAACAAGTTGAATAACCGATGTTACGTCACTGGCACACGCTTACGAACGATCAAGTCGTTGGGGAGGGAGGTGAGAGAGTAAAGCGATGATCTCAAGATGGAAAGAGTCGAAGGAAAGGGGAAAGGAGGATCGAACCAAGGAAGAAGGGACAAGAATATGGAGGTCGATCACCTACGTACGGAGTCAGTGACACTTGGAAGCGAGGACATGCTTTTTTTCTCTTCCGACGGCCACTTTGCCAAATTCACTATTGATGATAATGCCCACGTGGCCGGACGATGGTCTTTCCGTGACTCGTGCCTGGCGTTCCAATGCCGATCACGACATGTTGCAAATTCCCCGATTGAACTTCAGGTTGAGAATCGTCAAGACACTGGTTAAATTCACCTGCAAATATTCATTCCAGCAAGTTCATTTTTGTACTTTTTTCAATAAATTAATCTCGGGACGTAGCTTGTTGCAAGTCTTCCACCGCTGTCACTTTGAGGTAGCGCACTTGCACTCCTTCACTTAGTACACGATTGTCTTATCCTTACGCCACTAACTCTGTACTCGCTCGTAGAGCGAGGATCAGAACCCGATGGCTTTGCACAAGCTTCTAGAAGGCGAGCAATAACAACAATCGGGGGCCCTTGACCCGTACCACGGACAGACGTCGCCAAAGTTGATTCTGCTTTGCGCATGCTAAACAGCCTTTTGTCAAAATGTTGCTCAGAGCCAGTGACCGAACAAGGCCAAGTATGGCTCAAGTCTTCCTGACGAGAGTCTTTATCGTCAAAAATGGTTTCCTAGAGTATTTTCTACAAAAAAAATCGATTGAGATTCAAATTATCAGTTATTTGTACAATTAACTATTTCTGAAGGACTAAAAATAATCTTCGCTCTCGATTTTTCGTATTTAATTTTCCGTTTCGCTGACCACTTTCGTGCTCGTTAGAGTAAAGACTTTAATTCAGTGATGAGAGTCAATTACAAACAGACTGCCCTTGATTATTTATTAATATAAATATGGTGTAAAACCTCTCTTAGGTGAAAAAACCTCTTTTCTCAAAGTCAAGGAAGGAAGGAACTTGTCCAGTTATTCGAACCCGAAAAATCTGGCCCGAATGAGCAACGAGACTGAAGAATGCGGTCGGCCCAGGAGTTGAACATTCGGTTTCGGATCAATTAAGCGCTCCACTAACACACTACTATTTTTGTTCGTATATCACATCCCTCCAATCTAGTCATATATTTATTATGCTAAAACCCCATTCTCTTGTTTTTCTGTTTTTTATCAAACGTCTCTATCACAGATCTAGACAAAAAATTGCACAATTAATATGGTTAATAAAAATTGGGTTATTCTCTTGGGGTAGACAGTAGATTCTATCCAGTATATTTCTTTAATATGCGAATATATGAATAGTATTATTTTTGTATCTTAAGTCTGCTTCAAGCGTTGTGATTTCACACGACTAAGAACATGGGTCGCTCCGGGTCGATGGGCACAGATCTTCGGGGGCATCGTCGTATATTCTCAAGACGAACTCTTCCGCATACCCTGTTGCACTAATCGCCGGGAATATGCGGTTGACGTATATACGAAAATAGCTCGTTTGTAGACAGAAAGGGCCAAGAGTAGGGGCTCAAAAATGCCCCTTGAAGTAACATGCCAAGTGATCAAATACATCATGATCTATTCAAAATCTCTAAATCTCAAAATCCCTTGTGAAACAAAGTATTGAAAAGTATTGGATATAATACTCTTTTCGGGCAGAATTGTTGCGCAAACTAGGAGAGAGAACGGATAAAAAAACCAGATATTTTCGAGCTGCTTTTTCGGCACCAAGGAAGGCCGCTTTGAGATTGAAGAAACACTCTATCTACATTTTACAGTTCAATTATTAAGAAACGCAATTTATAAATATTTTTGATAATTTATTTATTATTTACCATTGTTTACTAATGTTATTAATTAACCATTAAAGGATCACTCAAGTAATTGCAATCAAAAGATGGGTAATCAGACAGTTGGAATTCTAAAACTGTAGATATGTTTTTTATTCCTGGAAGTTGAAACGAACTGTTCAAGAATCAGGCCGAAGAACGTCTCTATGTACAATGTACCTATATATTGACTCGGCGCCAGTGACTGATTTACGGATCAGCAAAAACCTAGCTGGTGGATATGTAGATAGTCTTGCCTCTTTGTAGATAGATTCTTTCTTTGACAGTATTTCTCCAGATTTCTCAAACATCTGTGTAGATATAGAATAATTAGGGTCTAATTATCTACGAATTCAATCCTAATTTGGAATGACCTCTTGTACAGATGAATTAATTTTTTCATTACGAATACAACGATATAAAAAACTAATTTTTCATAAAAACATGTAGATATACCCTTTCTTCAAAAGTGCGGCAGAGTATGTCTCCAAAAAGGTGGAATATTGGAATGGGATACGTCCTACTATTACATTTTCTAAAAAAAGTTGATCCCATTTCATTTCTATATGATGATGTACTTTCACGTCTCGATATTATGACCATTTGAAATGCCAATCAAAATATTTTTCGTTATATGTCACTTTAATTTAATCGTCATCTCGGGATGTCATATTCCTTTATTTGGACCGAAATCGAGATATATTTAAAAGTGTCTAATATTGTTATCTGGAGTGATCCCCAGAGCAATACTGTTATGGAAATAGATCGTATTATTTGCGTCTTACGAGACAGAAAGAGCTCGAGATGAAGTATCATGGGGTAAGCATGGGGGAGGGGGTTAAGCGGGAGGAAATTTGCCCGGGACATATTCGCATACCTAAAAATAGGTCGACAGTACACCGCTTGACTTCCTCGTTCATTGTCGCGAATTTGGTTCGCCTAACTGTATATTCGCGGCTCTAGTAGCCGCGCTTACGGCCCCAATGCATTTGTCTATCGATGCGATCGCAGTGCATAGACATAGACATAGGCATGGTTCAACGCACACTCGCTTCCTGAGGCGGGGCAATTGGAACGCATTTCTCCTTCAAGATAAACTAATCATTCTAAGCTATCCAATTACTAATCAATATTTTATCATACGGCAATATTTAACTATATCATCACTCTTTTATTCATGTTTTTTAATGGCATGGAACGATCCGAGAATGACAGGAAACGTGCAAAATGTTGAACCATGAGCGGAAGCCGACGTGTGTGTAAAAAAGTCGCGACCAGGAAACTGTGCCCACGGAATAGGTAAGGGGGCACGTCGTTCATCCATGGTGACTATCGGTCCCTTTACGTCGGCGTTGTTGTACTGACATTAGCATTGATAACGGGGTTAGGAAGTTCAATGAACTGCAGAGTACACGGTAGGCGAAGAACGAGCAAGGAAACAGAAGGGGAAGAACCGAGAACTCTGCGCAGAGTGTTTCAAATCGTCCGTTAGTTTTTGCGAGCATCGTCCTCGGAAATCCTTTTCCCTCGATGCAAAGAAAATTCCCATGATCCTTGTTCATCAATTTATCAACAAATTAACAAAAAAGAAATTTAATTCAGTTCAATCAACTATCCTTGCAAATAAAGTAAACTGTGATAAATAAAACTCGGCAAGTAGAGTGTTGTAATCTATACGTGTGGGTGCTTAATCTTTAAGTGGAAATCCGTCTTAGGTTGGACTCAAAACTGGACTCGGTCATTCGTTCATTGGCCCGCGGTGTGCACCAATGACCGAATAACCAAATTCGTGCTTACCTACTTTCCTCGTTACGTAAGTGACTCTTACGAGCATGGAAAGTGCGAGAAACACGATAAACGCGGCATAATTATATGTTTGTAGAGTTGTAGAGTCGACAAGACAACTATCGATACTCTAGTCTGTTCACTGTTTTCGACATTTTCTTATCACTTTCGCAAGTCTTTAATTTCGTGACCATCTGAACCACCACTCCTAAGCTCTAAGCGGTGATAAGTGTACGCAAGACTGAATAGAATTCGTTTGAAACTAAAATCAAAATTAAAATCAATTTTAAAATTCTGAATCTTGATTCGACGATTGTTTCTCGGAGATAAGGAGAGACGTAACACCTGTACCGGCTACCTCCATAGATACTTTCTCCGTACGGCATTGTGCATTGTTTCGTGCGATACGTCTCGCGTGCCGGGCTTTCTCCATCTGTCTATCGAGATGTCCTCCTCATTCTACCGCATCTTGTCACCGATTTTATGGAATAAATTCCGTCTCCACATACCCTATGCATTCCGACAGTAGAAAAATTGTAAATTAGCCGCGACCGGTAAGCGTTCCTTAGAATATATAATTTCCAATTAATCGCCACTATAACCATTGGAACGAAAGTTGGCAGACTTTCAGACAAATTCATTTTTCCTTTTCCTGCTCTGTAATCTCCTCATCAAGATAAAAAATAATGATAACCTGGTTTACTGAGATATTTCTAGGCAAGCATTATAAACAATAATAGAATAACGATTGCTTTTGGGAAAGTAGATGATCATTGACCAAATTAAAGTTACGTGTCTAGCGGTGGAAATTTCGCTGGATTACGTATGCTGGATGCATAGTACCCTCGTCATATAACTCTCGTTGTCACATCCCCATTCCGCACTTTACCCCCTTCCTCAAAGCTGGATTTATCCTCCGTGGATGTGGAGCAGTGAGGTGAGTGACCGGCGTCCAGGCGTTCACCGGCCTCAACTTTACCGTCCCACCCACCCCCGCTTTTACCACCCCCACCCTTCAACATAGTGAGTACTAGGCACGCGAATCAGCGCACTCGATCCCCGGATTGGACCTGATTACTCGGCATTTATGAATTTGGAGCGGCAGATCTGGAACGACCGAGCGGTTGACTCACTATGCATGCTCCTATAACGACGTGTCGTAAGAGTCTGCAGTTTTACTGATTGCTTGTGATAACCATCCAGCCAGAAAAAAAATTAGTTTTTGTAACATTGTTCAAAGTTTTTCATTTAAAACTATTTGTCTGAAAGTAGTCGTGAATCTGATATTCTATTTGTCGCACTACTAAGCTGCTATGATATAAATCTAAAAATGCTGCATTACATATAAAATTGAGGTTGAGGTAATGGATGGAAAGTTTTTGAGCTGCCAATTTCTGTAAATGGAAATATCGAACCGAACAGCTCTAATTATTAATTTCTAGCAGATTTCATTCGTTACTTGATTATACCTCTATCGAGTTACTTCTGTTGGCTAGATTGAAAATATATTACAAATCGCTTTACTGAACATCAAGTTTGCCATCAAAACTACTAATCATCTATATAAATTTATCTTAATTAGTTTGGAGGGCATTGCAATTTAGTTGAAGAGTAAAAAAAAACCTTGATCGCAAAAAACCAAAATTATAATGTACAACAACAAACTACAAGTAAAGTATGTTAATGACGCATTTTTTCAAATTTATTGCAAACACTTTCATAATGTACTTTACTAGTGAATTTTATTGGTAAATGCTTTTGATGACATTGCACTTTGCTGGCGTGCTCTTTTGAAAATGGAAATATCAAGCCAAACTTTGCTTTTTTTATCTTAATTGTAAATAATACCGACGAACTAACAAGAAAGCATTTTTTTATAAGGCTATATAATTTCCCCTAATCAGGTAATTCAGACACGATCTCTATCGAAATCTGCTCAAACAAAGAGAAGTCATCACTCCTCACGTACACCCTACGTGTCTTTTTCTAAAATCTCCGGTCATCGGTTGTCGCCAACAGGAAGTCTTAGCTTTACCATCGTGTTTTTTGAGCGACAATGAGTTTCATTTAATTTGAACGTGCCCGCTTGCGTATAAATGTACGCGGCCAGAAATTATCGTCAAGTAAGTGCGTTGACGCCCAGGTCCCTAACCTTGTGTATATCACGTAGATTTGTATGTGGGTAGCTTGATTAAATGTGTTTGTGATGGCCAATGGTCGTGCCGATGACCGATCAAAGAGGAGTTGAATACGCGATATACGTAACCGTCCAAGGCACACGGCCACTGACCGAAGAGACTAAACCCGAGCATTGTCCTCTCGAGTTTATTTTACGATGGAAATATATGTTCAATCGGACTAGTTCCTTCGTTTCTTGTTCACGCGGCTCTCAATCACAACCAGAATTTTTCAACCCTTTTCTGAAAGTAACTAACGATTCCGACCCTCGTCAATTTGATTTACGAAATGAAAGGGTTGCGAAAGTGGAAAACGTTGAGCGAGTAAGAATCGGGTTTTTTACCTCTACTCAATTGACATTTTTGTCACTGACCGTTCAGAAACTTCTGATAATTTCAGTTGAAGGCTTCTCTAGTTTAATTTGTAAGGTAATTTGTAATATTGATGCTCAATCTTTGGTTTGATTACCGTACCTTTGGTCAAAAGTGATAAATTTAATTTCTAGAGTTTAAAAGCCTGTTGCAGTTTTTTAAAAGACGGAAGTTGTTTACCATAAGGAACGAGGAAGAGAATTGCTTTAACGCCTTGGAGACCTTTTTTCCCATCGAGGGGAGGTCGCTTCTCAGTGGGTAGTTCGTCGATCTTTGCTCGACCGAGAGTGACTTAACGATTAGATGCAAATTACTCTAGCGGTACGGGAACACCTACCTTTATGTACTCAAACCCCGTTAATGACCAGGCGTTCCGTTAAAGTGAACTTTACTGCAAGTGAATTTTACTTTACTTTTTTTCTGTATTTTACAACAGAAGTCAATATGATCATTGGATTAATGTATTCCATATAGTTGGAAGTATCTACCAGTAAAGAGTCTCCTCTAACTAAAGTGATGATTGTTTCAATATGCCTGCAAGTACCACCAGTATAATGCATCCAGAATGTCTCTAGATATAGTGTACAAAAAAAAGTACGTTTCGTTAATCAAACCAGTAAAATGGATCAATTGAGATTACGTTAATAGTGTAAGTGCCAGAGAGTGATCGTCACGAATGGACAAATTCGAAAAGTCTACTGTGGTTGAATACAGTTCCGGCACTAAATTTGTGGATCCAGTAAATCCAAGAACTGAGCGATGAAAAAGGCGCACTAAAAATACGGTTCACGGTCAGATCCAAAATGTGTCGTCGAACTTTGCCAATTCTCTTTTGGCGTTGCTCCTCGGACGTCTACCTTCCATACAAGCTGTCCTTGAGCGAGGAACGCAGGATCGCTTCCTGGTCACGTTACCGAGTTCCTTACTCCCAATGCCCTTCAAAGCTAGAATAATCCTGATTAAACTCGTCTTTTCAACTTAAGTTTTAATTCGGAGCCCATAAGCTCTTACTATATAATATTCTAATCAGATAATTGTCCAATGTTAAATTCTCCCAATATAACAAAATTAAAAATCAAAATCAGCTACAAGAGTCTTTGAAATCTTTATATCTTTTATATCTAATTATTGTCGACATTTTTTTGGCCCGGAAGAATAATTCAAGGATGGTTGGGATTATCTCGAGGTCGAACAATTTTTGAGTGGTCAGCCAAGTGGCTTTCGATGAAAAAGCGAGTCTCATTTAACACTCCCTGGAATATTCTCAATTTCGAGGCATCGTCGATGAAGAGCGATGAACTCGGTCACCTGGCAACAAACTACAGGCTCACTGGCGCACGTACACAACATAGTTATGAGTACAACACAAACTTTCAAGAGTTACACAGGCAAGCATCGGTTCTGCTTCTTGCTTCATCCGTATATAACGTAACTCTGCCAGTTGTTTTATTAGTTTTTTAACCGTGAAATTTTCAATCTTTCTTCTTCGTCTTTATCATCTCGAATCTTGAGAAACGAGTCGAAGAAGAGCTGAGATAAGGATATTTTCGAGATATCAATCTGCAGAAGAGCAAAGTCGAGATTAACAATAGATCGACTAGACTCAGTCTAGACACTCTAGGCCTGGGGCCTAGGCTCTCTAGACTTCTAGAGTTTAGGTCTAGATTCTATAATCTTAAATGTGGATAGCATTCAGTTTTGAATGGTAAATTTCTCCTTGTTCCGTCAGCTTATGTTACATCTTTTTTTTAAGAACTTTCTTCCGCTCAGACATCTCTGATGATAAAAAAGTAGATGTGTAAAGGATGTGAAAAGTGGGCACTGGGCTTTTAGCAAGGTCTAATTTCCTCTTTCATTGAAATTATCATACTAATCTTTGAATTTTGCAAATGTTTAAAAAAAATATTATGAACTTACTTAAAAATTTGTTTATTTTACAATTCGGACATTTGTAATCTATTTTCAGTCATCTATTTTCAGTGATGTTATGCTAATGTAGGCCTCTAAATCGGCTTTCGATTTTCGAGCTCTCTCTGGTTGCACAACGCCTCGAGTTTCCCGACAAAGACGTAACTTCCCAACCTCAGTATAATTGGAAAAACATTCTCTTCATCCAAAGTTACGTCATTTCACGGAGGGGAATACCTGTTTCTTCCGAGTTGGGATCGAGATCGTTCTCGGGTGATAATTTGTTTACTAGAGTCTCATAGAGGACATTGGCCTCATGCTTCGTTTCGGCTCTGAAATGAGGTCATGTTTTGACGATGTGACGAGCAAGTGACTCCCCTTCTAGATGGAAAATACGTCCTCGTTCACTAATGAAAGGTTAAACAACATAAGCCCTCCAAACACATTAACCAACTTGATAATGTTTATTTGCTGAACCAAACAACTTTAGAATTACAAAGTTTTTAAACATTATTTCAATATTAGACCTTGTTTTACGATTACGAAGAGATTTCCATGTTCCAATTTGGGGATAAGCCTCTTTACCACTTGTATTGCCACCAGGATGTTTAACTTTTATACGACTTTGAAACTGCACCATTAAAATTAGTACAAATTTAATAGTGTCTTTAATTGGCAGTACTTTTTAAAATAGCTTACCAGAGTAATTTTAGTTGTAGGTTACTGGTGGTATCTTTAGTTTAGCTTTACTGATGCCTAGTACCAAAATTTAACGTAAAAAATAATCAACAAAGTATAGAATAAACATGTATAACAAAATAATAATTTGGAATTCGTTGAGTTTTTATTCTGCATCTATAATTCTATGGAGCGACTTGTACGCAGAGCTCAGGCAAACGGTGAAAAAGGCTGTAGCTTAACCGTTGCTGCATAGAGCGTTGACTTCGAAACTAGTGTGGGTTACCTGGTTAGTGACCGGCCAACCGAGTTCACTGGCATCGCATCGGTCCTCTTCCAAGTTGGCTAATCTCATAAGCAACAGAGAGCGAGTTTTCCTTCTTCTCTTTCTTCCTCCCTAGCATGGCATTCTCTTTTACCTAACCTAGCTCTTCTGATCGCATCTTGCAAGGAGATTCCCTTCCGCGCTTTGCGCCCGTAATCTTGAACTAAACCAGCTCAACTCCATATTATGGCTGCGATTGCCAGCCACGGCCTACCTACGCGATCCATTGCGAAAAACCGATTATGGTGTCATGAGTTATCATTATCGACGCCGCGCTTCGACGCGTCTTTTGCACTCGAAGAAAGTGCTTTCTCCGACATTTCTCGTCGTGCTCTTTTCCTACTTGTTGCGCTTCGAGAGACAGAATGTCAACTATCTAGATTCTAGGGGAAAAGAGTGAAATTCTTTTATAATAAGAATAGGATTTTTTCGTATTAGCCTGCTTCTCAAAAATATTTTATTTTGTAAATTCAAAATACAGAATGTGGTTGGGCTTGTCAACATAAAATAGGGCTCGAAATCGGGTGAACATTTTTCAATGAATGGAAAAGTTTCCGATTCAGAAAGAAATTTTTTGGAAGGAAATGGGACACGCTATCTATCTTGATCGAGAAAAAGGCGGCGGGCGAGACTCGTCTTAATTGATTACTATCGACGAGAAAACTATAGGCATCTGCCTTTGAAGCTTAACAACTCAGTCAAAACAAATACTAGCGCAACAAAAAAACAGTCATATAAAAGCTGAAAGTGTTCTACGTAAATGAGCTTGAAGATGTTTATGTAAAAAAAATTTTGCGCTCAGCAGACTGAAAAATGTAAAAAAAAAAAATATGGATTTTCGTGTACAATTAAGAACAGTCAAGTTTAGAGCATTATTTCTTTTGCAAGGGGCGATGGGAAAAATTTGAAAGAATTCAAGAGTATGAGGAAAACTGTTGTGAACCAGTTGTAGTTGAGAAATTAAAAAAAAATAATAAAAATTTTTGCTTAAAAGTACAAAAATGTGCAACTATATCATTTTCAGTTCTAATACAGATATTCAAGCGATTCAAACTGCAAACTGTAATGGATAGGCTTTGTATTTATTTTCAATCACCCGTAAGGATGTGTTAGTCTTATTTCTTGTGAAAATCGCGATATTTCTAGACATTATTTTTTGTCGGAAAATAAGTGACAGAAAGCAGGGGGGGGGGGCGTTTTTCTTTTTACTGCCGACCGCTGGTCCTTTTCTTCGGCCCGTGGCCAGGTGCCATCCAAGCATTCAGAACCACGGGTCGAAGAATGAGAACAGCGGTCGGCAGTAAAACAAAAAAAGGGTCCCCCTGCTATCTGTCACTTGTTTTCCAAAAAAAAAATGTATAAAAATATCGCGATTTTCACCAAAAATAAGACTAACACGTCCTTCCGGGCGATTGAAAATAAATACAGAGCCTATCCATTACAGTTTGCAGTTTGAATCGCTTTAATATCTGTATTAGAACTGAAGATAATGTAGTTGCACATTTTTGTACTTTTAAGCAAGAATTTTTATTATTTTTTGAATTTCTCAACTGCAACTGGTTCACAACAATTTTCCTCATACCCACGAATTTTTTCAAATTTTTCCCATCGCCCCTTGTATAAGAAATAATGCTCTAAACTTGACTGTTCTTAAATGTACCCGAAAATCCTTACTTTTTTTTACATTTCTCAGTTTGCTAAGCACAAAAATTTTATTACATAAGCGTCTTTAAGCTCATTTACGTAGAATACTTTCAGCTTTTATATTACTGTTTTTTTTGTTGCGCTAGCATTTTTTTTGACTGAGTTGTTAAGCTTCAAAGGCCGATTTCTATAGTTTTCTCGCCGATAGTAGTCATAACCACTGATCGATAGCAAGTGACTAATCGTGGTTACAGAAGTTTGATAACACATTAAATTAAATGGTCGATTTGGTAACACTGGTAGAAAGAAAAGCGCAAAAGACTTAAAATCAGAAACACGTATATTCCCTCGAATTGATCACAGTCAAAACAAAACGATAGTGGTAACGATTCCTAGGATCTTGGGTCAGTAACCAGATACAACAGGTAGGTTAAAAGTTTATTCACATTATCGGCAAACGGATGTGTTAGGTTTTTTGTAAGTTTTTTCGGAATAGTTAAGAATTCTATTCGTCAGCTTCCGGTCACATGATGGCTTCATTTTACATTTTTAATTCTTTCTTTTATTTGTGCTATAAATTCCAATCGTCATCAAATAAATAGTCGGTGAACTCTTAAATCATTAAACTGAAATACTAAAAAATAAAACATGTTTACATTGCAGTAATGCATTAATCATAAAATTATTGTCAGATACTAGAAATAGAAAGATGAAAGATTTTTCAAAGGATTTCTTGTAAAGATTGGGGAAACAATAATTCAGTGCAGGTAAACAATAGTTACGTAAGGCTATTGAATTCTTATTGATTCTGTTGACAAAGAGTGGAGTATAATCGGATGAGATAATCTGATGGAATTCTCATGGTCATCGGCCCTCGGGGTCAGTCTTATCGGTGGAACCGGAACGAAAAGAACTGCGTAGGATTCTCGTGTAGGAGGCAACGAACTTTTGGCAATCTGGGTCAGAAAAATAATCTGTCCCAAGAGCGAGCCAATGTAATATAATCAGTCCGACTCATCGCTTAAACTTCCTACAAGAACAGGCATCGCTGAGTTCACTTGTCGAGTCGGGATTTAGCCAAGTATGTTAAGTACGAACGTCAACAAGAGATAATACTAAAATTCACCGATAATACCATCCAAAAGTGTTACAGTCTCATTTCCAAAATGATCCCATGACTTATTAGAATATTATTAAGAAGATCAAAAGAATTTTTTCAATTAGTAGCATATATTAGTAATTAGTACGTTTTGTTTTATTTGTTCTTAATACTGTCAATACTTATACCACTTTTTTGGGTATAACTTTGCTCGCGCCAGTGTTCCTAGTACACCGCTTTTGTTAAGTACTGTACTGGTACCACTTACTACTGGTACTTTTATGGTAAAAGGTACTTGGAGTACTTTTTCTGGTGTACTTTACTGTTAATATTTTATGTGGGGGGTTTACTGGTGGCACTTTTCCAATCCTATTTTCTCAATGTTTTTTTACTAAAGTTTTGAATCGACATAGAAAGAAAAATTAAGTGAATTTCTGTGCAAGAGACTTGAGCCGGAAAATAAGATTGGCGTCGCTTTACACTGTTCCAGGGTCGACGCCCGCGACTATAGGCATAGTTTGTCGTTATGTCATTCATGGTCTTATGTAGTCACCTAAGCGCGTACGTGTTTACGTTTGCACATGTCTGTCTCTCTTATTCTTGAACTTATAGAAGCGTAAAACAACAGTTAGAAACCCTCGTGCCAGTGGTTGAGGATTCATCCAGTTTATGAGCCGTTTATTCCGAATTGTTTGTGCAAAAGATTCTCCGTCGATAACAACGCGGAAGGGATTTTATTTCTTGACAATATAACTATCCTGTGATCAATTCATGCGCCAAGAGAAAAGGGAATTTCAAGTTCAGCAAACCAAATTGGAAGTTGTCAATCCTATAACTCTTTTAAAATAGGATTTGGATTCATAAAAGTCGAAATTTTCTTAAATGTAATCGCTGCTAAATAGTAATAAGTTTAATCAAGATTTTTAATTAATGGATTCATTTCTTTTATTTTTCAGGTGAGTTTGCCTTTCTGTTGTACGTGATTGCAAGTTCTGGTCAGAAGGTGTGCAAGTACCATTGTTTTAAATTTTAGGAGCTTTATGGTTTAAATATTTATATTTTATGGCTGTACCCCTAAATTTTTCTAAGGATACTCCATCAGAAACTAATTCCTGAGTGGGCTTTCGCTCATTGGGAGCAACTACATAAAAGTTCACCTCATGTGGACGTTTTTGATGAATCCCGAAATGAGCGGGTTGTTGCACTGTGTGTGTCATGATATACAGTTACATCTTTGAAAATATCTGATCGTTGATGCGTCATTTTCAGGAAAGCAGTACTTCAAACTTGAATACGAACTATTCATTTCTCATTAGAAAAAAGGAACAATTACTAGAAATCCCTATTGACTATGAATAGTCTTGCGAAATTTTCAACTTCGTCGACGCCTTTGAGATATCTTTGAAAATCGTACATACACAAGTTTTCGAGTAATGAATAATGATCATGTACTCTTTATTATCAAATATCCGTTAAAGTTGCATAGGTCAAAAAGAATCGTACAAATTTCGAGTTTTGAAATTAATTATTTTCAAGCCGGGAGTGTACTCGTCGATGGGCGTCGACCGGCATAAAGGTACTTTTGCGTACGAGGCTTTTCCATCAGATATAGGGTCGTTGTCCGCGAAAACGTAAAGACAGCCTGCTAAACGAGCAACAGGATCAATGAACCCCGGGAGTTTATTCCTGGCGACGAAGTTCCTTCAAGGTTTTAAGGATTTGAAATTTTCTAACTGGGCGAGATCCCATTTCTATCTGCATTTGTATCTACCTATGCGCCAGAGAGAACCAGTCAAAATCAAGACTTGAGATCTTCACTGAGGTTTTCTTATGGAAAACGTTGTCGTAGATCAGGATTATTGGGTTTGGAAAGAAAAAAAGTAAAACTAGATAGAATATTATCAAGACTGTTTAATATAGAAACAATGACATGCATCTCACCGCTGCCAACATTAATTTCGCGTAATTTTCAACTGGTTATCTGATATAATTTAATTGATCTTTAACGTACAACTACCTCATCTAATCAGTTTAATTCCTTTATTCACCCCTCTCGCATTAAGCTCAAGAGTCCCAATTACCTTCGACATAACAATGAGAACGGAAACATCATTAGAACCTGCATAACCTCTGATTGTGTAAAGAATCAGTTTTCTTAGTCTGATGAGTTAGTGCTACGATCAAAAAAGTCTGAGGAAGGAACTCGTTCGAGTTCAAGGACTCGCGCAATAGAGGACAATAATTCTGCTCTCGGTGAAGAAGGATGGGGGTATAAGGGCATCCAGGATCGTTACACCTAGAGGTAGGGCATTGCACTGTGCCTGTCTGACGACGTGGAAGTCTTTGGCCACGCTTGCAACTTCGCGATGCGAACGCAGCAAAGATTTGCAGAGTTGCAGCGTACAGTGACCCGCCCTACCGTTAGGACGGCCCCGAGGATAAAGTCCCCTCTTTTCTCTCTCTTCTTGTTCTTTTACCCATTACCCCTCCCCTTTTGATGGCCCCAACTCCCTCTGACAGAAACTTCAAGAACCTTCCTATGCACCGGGAAGCGAAAAGTGCATCTAACTGAAGGAGTCGTTTCTCTACACTTGGATGGTGTAACGTATAACCGATTTACCTATTTTACCGTTGAAAGATCTGAAACGCTTACTTAACTTTTTTTCGATTTTGTAAGTTCTATAATTTTATTCGCAATTATTGTTTTAATTTCTGAATAAAGATGGTAGTAATAAAGTATTAAATGTTATAATAAACTAAACAAGGGATTTCGATGCACTTGCACTCATTGTCATTCAAAGCTTATTTTGATGTTTATTTACGAATTAACAAAAATTTGTGATTAAGTAATTGCTTTTAAATAAAATGACTGCCTTTCTGTCTCGCTTGCTCTCTTTGTTCACTAATCGCGTTAGTCTTTGCGGTGTAGAACCTTCGATGCGATTGACCTCCCGATCTTGAACGCCAAGCTGACGCCCTGGCCTTTTCCTTCATACGCTCAGGAATTTCTGACTCGTCGGCACGACGTCAGAGACTTGCGAGCATCACCGACAGAGCAGACAAGAGAAATAGAAAGGGCGCGAAAATTCACAGGTTGAAATTTAATTCCCGATGTCGTTGCATTTGTGAGAGCTTAACTCAGTTTTAAAGTATAATTATTATTACATTTTTTAATTAAAAATATAAATCGAACTTTTCTCTGGTTTGACTTGATCTGAGAATGCTAATTAACTTGACTAACACCTTTTAAATTTGCATTCTCCTATATCTAATCTTCTTTATCTAACTGCATTTAAATCCAATTATAGTCATTCTAATTGAGCAGTGACCCACGCCCCCTGTCCGCTTTTCTGTAAAATCTGACAATTAACCGATCAGAAATAATAAGTTTGTATAGTAATTTAATTAGGAACAATAGCTTCCGACTATTCGAGGCAATAATGGCCTAATCTATATACTCTCATACCTGAAAATTTGTGATAACTTTTAGAAAAGCTTAAGAATTTGCCTTCAAATTTTATTGTCAAATTACAAATTATTAAAGTTAGATTTCCATAGGTGGGGCAATGGGTCAATTAGCTCTCCTTGGGGTTCGTAAAATTTTACGTGAATCGTAGAAACTCAAAAGTATCAAAAGGGTGTCACCAGATTGTTTATCTTTTTTAAGCAGCTTGAATCCTCCCAGGAATCCTCTGATGAATCTCTGAGGTCAGGAAAGAGTAGCTAAATAAATCCCAAACTATAGGTACTCTGGCCCCACGAACACGAAAGGTGTACATGCAGGTATGATGCAGAGAACTGAAGAGAGTTGAACCAAGGATCAAAATAAGTTATGGTTCTTCTGACAATTGCACTTGTCGATTTGCATTCAAATATTTTCGTCTTTCTTCATAATGATTAGTAGTTAGTATTTTAAATTTTATTAAGGGCATGTGATACTTCGTCGTGTGGTCAATCGGGTACAGTCCACCCGGCTTTTTTCCACAAAAATGAAAATTTAAAAAAAAATGAATTCGGAGATGGTATCAAATACCATAACGGACGTCCCCGGACTCTTTTTTGAGGGATAATAACAAAAAAAAATTATTGTGCTAAATAAAAATGGTATGCATTATTTTGAGGTTACGTCATTTTTCATCTCTGCCATTCCGATAATTTTGAAATTATTTATGAAATAAACTTTTTTAATTGCCTGCAAACAAGGTTAGTTCCGGGAAATTATTTACTATGTTTATTCGTAAGTCCAAAGTTTTCGGCCAAAAATATTGTGTAGTTTGGAAGTAACGCTCGGGAGAATTGTAACACACATAAACTGGAAATATACACAAGTTGTTAGCAAAATCAAAATTTTTTGAAAAAAAAAAACATAAAAAAAGTGTGCGGGGACGTCCGTTAGCATGTTCGCTATCATTTCCCAAATTTTGAAGATAAAGTATTTCTTATCCTAGGGGAAAATCCGGGGGAATCTAACACTGAAAAAATCGATACTAATTCCTAAGCGCTATGCAAATTAATCACATTTTGCTAAATTAAAACTTTTTTTAATTAACCCACAAAAAAAAGTGTGTGGGGACCTCCGTTAGCATGTTTGCTATCATTTCCCAAATTTTTAAGACAAAATATATATTATTCTAGACAAAAAGCCGGGGGAACCTGAAACTGGTAAAATCGACAATTTTCTAAGTATCACATTCCCTTAAACTCTTGAATTCTTCATGCAGTTATGATTTACAAACTTAAATTTGTATTCATTTTAACTTGGAAACTTTCAGTTTTTAATAATCACCTTTTTGTGTTGCCTTTTTGAATTTGGAACGCTTTCAACTCTTGATGATTGAATTTTGTTTAACATATAAACAAGAGTGGTTCAAAAAAGATGTCACGCTTCAAAGGGCCATTTTCCTTTTATGCAGTATTAAGAACCTAATTTTAAGAGAGTGTGGAACACACTTTGTCAGTAATACATTATAAAAATATATTTATCGCAATGGATCATAGATTATATTATGATTAGGAATTTGCTGACTATATAAGTGAATCATGAATTTTTCCAAATTCTAAATTCATTCGGTTGACCGAATTAATTACAAATCGCGTAGATAATCTATGCTCAAGTCATACAATTATTTACTACATAAATATGTTGTTTTTCAAAGGGAATAAGTCTGCACTATCTTACCGATTTGTCGAAAAAATTTGTTGACACTGTTATTTGTATTTGAATTTAAAAAATTGAAAACGTGGATTACTAAAAAATGGTCCAAATTATTTGTTAAAAGTGTGATTTTTTAATAGTGATCATGATATTTTGCCTTGTGCCAATGTCTTGGTAAAAAAAATTACTTTTTTTGTCTGAAAAATGAAAATTCCAACAAATGCCAAAAGAATACAATTGTTTTTCTAAAAAAGTTATAGAAATATGTTTCCTGGAACTTTATTCTATCGCGTTATTTTCGAGAATTATGTAGACATCTATAAAATACTTTAAGATTTAAGTTTAAAGAAAATACATTCTTATGTTGTCAGAAAAAAGCCATAAACATAAATTGACAGTTTCAACAAATTTTTCCTTTGAACTCGGCATTTTTGAAATAATCGATCCTCTTATTTTTTCTATTCAAGATTGAAAAGTAATCTATTTTATCGCGCGTAAATTTATGTAAAAGAAGCATGAAAAAGATTTACAATAAAAAGCCAGAATTCCAAACTACGTCACTTTTCGGCTCATTTGAGACAAAAATAATGAAATGAAAAAAGAGGAAGAAAAGGGAAAAAGTCAAACAAATTTTTTATAAATTACTTAATTATTTTCCACGAAAAATTTTTTAAACTGGTAAATAACTCCTATTTAGTTTTTCATTACAACATACAATTTTATTGTTGAGAAAAAAAATATTTTAGGATTTCATACATATTTTCGAAAAAATCTCCAAATGAATCAATTTTGTTATTTTGACGTTTTTCAAAGCTTGTGTCTTTTCAATCAAAATGTGAATTTTCGTTTTTCGAACAAACAAAAATTCGTTCTTCTCACCAAGGCGCTAGCAACTAGCGGAATATAATGAAATATACAAAAATAAGTTGTCACTTTTGAACTACTAAAATATCATTTTCAAAGTTTTTAAAGTATTTCTTAAATTTCAAACTTTAAAAAATGCGCTTTCAAATCGATGGGTCCTAATAAAAAAGACCTATCTCACGCGGGTCAATTCTAAATCCCCTAACTGTGCCGGACCCCTTTAAAAACAACGCATATGTAGCGTGCAGATTCTAAACCCCGTAACTTGACGGAGCCCGTTTAAAAACTACATGTTTTTGAAATATGACAAAAATTTTTTATTGTCATGGCATGACAGTAGCAGTGCAAGAGAGGTTATGTTTCAAATAATTTGAGCTGCGTTAGTTCATAAATTTAAACCGAAGTAAATATTTATAATGTTTCTACTTGCCTATTTTGATAGCAAAATAGGCAAAATAGGCAAGTAGAAAATTTTTAAATATTTAATTCGGTTAACTTGTATTAGAATCGTACAAAATTCTGTGTAATATTTCAAATACATGTAGTAATTATGGACCTGAAGTTCCGAACGTTCAAATGAACGAAATATTTTTCCTCATTTCTATTTTGCCCATAAATATTGTTCGAACTGTAATTTAAAATATCCATTTTAATTCTATTCCAATAATAATTTATTTCCCATATAAATAAACAAACATTTAACACTTTTTTTGATTTACAAAGTCATCAGTAAAAAATTTCGTTCAATTGAACGTTCAGAACTTCAAGCACATGTAGTAATTCACATTTCCGTCGATTGCATTTCGATTTGAAACGACACAGAATTGTGACGATTAAAATGAGCTCTACTGAAAAAAGGGAAAAATCGAGTTAAGTTGTTTTTAAACGGTCTCAGTGAAGTTGCGAGGGTTAGAATCTGCAGATGCGTTGTTTTTAAAGAGGTCCGGTACTGGTACCAAGTAAATTTTACTTGACTGAATTAAGTGAAAGTCCTGTTTATTTTCAAAGAAACATTTATTACAGGCAAATAAATACGACCTGTTGGTCGAAGGGAAATATTTCTTTAAATCAAAGAAATATTAATTTAAGACAAAAAATATACATTTTATACCAAATGAATGATTCAATGTTTGAAATGAATGTCGTATGAATTGGAATGAATATTTCTTTGAGATGGGGAAATATAAATTGAAGGAAAGAAATATATTTTAAGGTCAAGCAAATATTTTATAGGCTCAAAAAACTCTTTCCCCGCAGCAAATTTCTGAATATTTGAAGCACAAAAATATATCTCTTGATTCAAAAAAATATTTCTTTGGCCTAGACCATGCGCGAGTGCAATAAAGTACTTAGTTTTTCAATTGTAGTATACACATTTTCCTAAATAAGCAACTGGATTCTTTTAACCTAAATTATAATTATCATTGTTATTAACATACATATTTAATTTAAGCAAATCATATAATTTTAAATCTTGATAAACCTCAAACAGGCAAATTCGATGAAAAATCCACCCCCAGCAGAAATTGAACTTGGATCTATCGAGTGTAAAGTCCACAACGTTGACCACAACGTTAACGTGACATGGAAATTTTAAGGCGGAAACCCGTATCTAAGGCTCGCCATGATTGCCAAAGAAATATTTCTTTAAATCAAAAACGTGGATATTTAATTTAACAATATATTTCTTTAATCTAAAGAAGAATTCAATTAAAACAAATGACGCCAAATTGTTGAGTTTATGACTTAAAAAAATGGTTACTTCATTGGAATAAATATTTATTTGTTATGAATAATTTAATTCTAGTAATCAAATGAAATATTTTCTTCCACTGAAGAAATAAGAATTTATGTAAAAATAATACCTTCTTCATGTGAGTAAATGCTCCACTGCTATAAATGCATGAACCCTTTGTGACAAAAAATATATACTGTAATTCAATTAATATTATTTTGAATTAAATTATTATTTCTTTGATTTAAATAAACCTAAATTCTAAGTGGGTTTATGCCAGGAAGGTCACGTACGGATCAAATATTTAGCTTAAGGCAAATAACAGAAAAAAGTTTGAGAGTAGGAAAAAAGTTTTCTGTGCATGTGTTGACCTAGCTATAAAAACAATATATACAGGTAGCAAAGCGAGTGTAAGAGTGAATGGGAAACTGAGTGACTGTTTCGATATTATTCAAGGAGTTAGACAAGGATGC
>NC_046662.1:89051700-89054823 GCF_010883055.1 Belonocnema kinseyi
AATATTTTATTAAATGATGAGAGAATTGAACAAGTTGATAAGTTCGTATACCTTGGTAGCTTATTTACTAGGGACGGGAAGATAGATGAGGAATTAGATAGGAATTATATATTCTAGTAGACGAAGAAATGAAGGTAAGAAGGTTATTGGTAGAGCAGGTCCCTTTATCAGAAGTAAAAATATATCAAATAAATCTAAAATGGCCATACATAATTCTATATTTGTACCGACTGTACTATACGGTAGCGAGACATGGACTTATCAAGAAAAAGATAAGAGTAAAATTAACGCAATTGACATGAGATTCATGCGCATAATAAGCGGGAAATCCCTAATGGACAAAGTAAGTAACGAGATAATTCTAAAAGAATGTGGTGCAGAAGAGACGCTAGCAGACACATAAGAAAGAAATCGGTTAAGATGGTTTGGACATGTTGAGAGAATGCCAAATGAACGACTAACGAAACAAGTGTATCAAGGTAAAGTAAATGACAGCGTGCCCAGAGGTAGACCGCGGAAAGAATGGTTAGAATGTGTGAATGAGACCCTAGTTAGAAGAGACATAAGAAGTCACAGAAACACGAGAGCCTGCATGAAAAAATGCATGGACATAAAAGAAGCTAGAGAAGTATGCCAGGACAGGAAAGTATGGCGGCAAATAGTTAATAAAAAGAGTGTCAGTAGAGTGAATGACGCTGGAAACAAAAGACCTTGGCTACTAATGGGCCCAAGTGGGGAACCTTACATAACGACTTCGTGAGGTTCTTCGCTTGGGGTGATTGCTAGAGAGATTGATCAGCAACCTTTGTCGGAGCAGTGTTGCGGAATGAACGTGTTATTTACTTAAATAGCACGAGAATTCTGGATCAATCTGAAAAATCTCTATCCCTTCCACACACTACTCCTTTCCCCTACCGAGTGAGTCACGCCTACCCCGAAAGGGAATTGGCTTAATGATGTAATAACAATAATAAATTCTTGATTCAAGTAGGGAAAAAATATTGATTCAAACGTTTCCCGAATCAGTTCAAAGCTAAATGCTCTGTGCAAAAAAATTGATCCTTTTTGTTTACTGTGTTACGTATGGGCGATCGTCTTTTCCTCCACGGCTACCTGCGCAAGCTTCCCCTTCCACTGCGCAACGGCACTACCCCTCACTGGAGTCGAAGTTTCTTCAGACTCTCGGTGTGATGCCCCCCCATAAATATAATGCCTTTGTCTATCAAATTACCTATTTCCTCGCCATTGAGTTAATCAATAAATTTTCTATTGTTTTTTCGTTGGTAAAGCTGTTGAAAATTTAAGAAAAAACCGTATTTTTTAAAAATTATTAAAAGAGAATATTAATTAAAATAATGGTAACTTAATAGTCACTGGGGGATTTTATTGACCTTCAAAACTTAGTTTTGTAGAAATTGTTGATGTACATTGTTGGCTTTAGAGTGAGGTGAATCGAAAACAATTGAGTTGTTTCAAACGTTTTGGCACATAATGGCGATCCTTATCAGTGTGTTTTTTAAAATCTGTGAAAAGTACATAATTTCTTGCAGGTAAGCTCTTTTAGAATTGAAAGTACTATTAAAAAATAAATCTTTTAACGACGAACAACTAATAAAAAAATAATTCAAATGTAGTAGGACAATTTTGCAACAAAATTTATAAATGAATTTTTATAAAGTTTTCAGAAAACATTGCAGTCGAAAAACTCTTTAAATTTATTTTTTAGCGATGTATATTAAATCCAATTTTTTCATTAGCTTTTTGTTTATAAGAGAAATAGTGTTAATTAATTAATTTTTCTGGTAATATGAGAAATTATATCTGTGAATGTGAAATGTTTTGTAATATATTATTCAAATATTCTTTAAAAACTTTTCTTTTCCTCATACCAACGAAAAGTTGATGCCAATTTTTTTCACAGTAGTAGGAATGCAGATTGTCGAGGAACATTGTATACTTAAAAAAATGGTTCCTCGATTTTTCATATACAAATTTTCCCTTAACAAAGTTTTGTATCTCTTTAGATTTTTTAATTTAAATTTTTCAAAATGTTTATGATTTCAATTTTTGAAATTGAGATGTACTGAGGTTCCTCTCTTAAAATTATTTCTGTGAAAGAAAACATTTCCAAAATCACACTGTATTATAAAATAAATTTGTAAAAAATAATATTGTAGTTATATAATTATATAATTATGCTTTTAAATTTAAACATTATATCTAAAGAATTCGTGAAAATAGGAAATAAATATTCTTTTATCATAAGAATTATTTTTGTAAACGTAACACAAATTATTCGCCTTTCAAAATTAACTTTTTTTCGATAAGAAAAAGAACATTTTTGAAAGAATATTTAAATAATTTTTGAACTACACAGTTGTTTATAATTTGATATGTTTACTACGGGGCAATTTTCAAGGGACTGCAATGTTTTCTGACAACTTAAAAAAAAGTTTTTAAACAATTTTACTACTACATTGTATTTTTTTTCAACGCTGTTGTATTTCGTTAAAAGACATTGTTTTAATTATACTGAAAGCTTTATCAATAGTTATTAATAAAATAAAATAAAATTTAAATTTTTAAGTTAAAGAATGTATGTAATTTGAAAACTGAGATATTAACCAAAGAATAACACTTTCAATTGTAAAACTGTGTACCTACAAGACATTATGTACTTTTCACAGTTTGATTAAAACTCACTGATGAGGGCCACGATTGTGGGTCGAAACGTGTAAAACAACTTAATTGATATCAATTTATCTAACCCTAAAGCTAAGAACGTACATCAACAATTCCTACAAAATAATAACTTCTTGAAACACTCACGTTTGTTATCTTTCGCCCATAAAATGTTCATATATCATATTCATACATTATTAGATTGGAAATAATCTAATTGTGTATATTTAAATGATTTTCTTGGACATACAGATATTCTTTAAATAGGAATAGATATAAGTTGGAAGACAAAGGGATTATCTCCACAGGGGATATATCATCGAGGGCTTGGAGCAACTTCGAATCCAGTGAGGGGTAGTGTCGCTGCACACTGGAAGGGGAAGGGTACGCAGGTAGCCGTGGAGGAAATGACGACTGTCCGTTACGTATAAAGTCTCTACA
>NC_046662.1:89054836-89070034 GCF_010883055.1 Belonocnema kinseyi
CCCCCCCCCCCCCACATACGTAACACAGCATAATAGTATTTTTCCTGTTCCTCCCTCCCAATGCGTTACTTTTTTTTTAATGGCCTCTTGTAAAATTGCTGTAAATTGATGAAGATTTTAATTCTATAAGCTATAAACAAACAGGATTCACACGCTCAACAAACATAAATCACGGTAAGTGGGCCTCAATCGGTAGGTGAACGATGAATGTAGTGATGTTAGTCAATTGCAGTGATTGAGCGTAGGCGCGTATGGTGTCGTCGATCGCAGATGCATCAAACGATTCGCAAATGGTACGCGCTCTGCATTGAACGCACCATAGATGAAGCACACCATAGAGTGGATCACGCCAACTACTCTGACATGAGATAGTAGTATAGCAGGCGGGTTCGGTGACCGTTTGCAAACGGAAGGGGTCGGTGTACCCGCGGATATCGCGCCTGCATGTGCGCACTAAGCACGTTCATGTGCATGTTCATGTCCACCCGACGAGTGGATGCAAATTCAGTCCTTGTTGCACTCCCACGTCGCTATGTGGTCCCGTAACATTCGCAGAACCTGGGCGCTTTACCCTCACATTTGCCCCCACCCCCGTCTAAACTTCTTCACGTGAGACGATTTTGAATAGCAAACAGGATTAGTCAGGATTTTTTCCTCTCCTTTTTAATCCACGTTGTTTCTATTCCCACAAAGGTAAATCGAACGTTTGACTACGCCTTAGTATTTCTGAACGCCTTTACTTGATTTAAATTCAGAAAAACAAACGTTTCCTAGAATCAGAGAAATACTGCAGGAGAAAAACAATTTTTTGCAATTTGTTCACTTATGGAGAAATTAAGAGCGTCAAGTGATCTGAAAGGATTAAATGACTAGTTGGTTAACAATTTCACGGATACTGTCAAAGCCAATTTCCATCCTAATCTTTGGGAAACCGAGTTTTATAAGCTGCACAGTGGTTGAGTCGTTGAATGACAAAAGGTTTGAATGAAACTCTCGACCAGTTCTTGTATTGCTTCGTGTGGCCCACTGAATTTTAAATCTTGCTCAAGGTATTTGGGTTCAAAGGGGTTACACTCGAAAGGATTACACTCGAAATTTGGAGGATTTGGGAAAATTTTGGTAATTGAATATCGAGACCAAAGGAAATGGAAGAGAAGCAAAGGCTCGTGCGGAACCCTTAAATTTCCGGTCTAGTGTAAATTTACAACTTGACTCCTTAACCCCTTCCGTAACCCTTAAGCGCATTAAAAGACCACGCCTTTGAATGCAGGGTCTACTCTAAGCCACAACGTAACGATGGGATTATTGTTTGTCGATTACGGCGAAACGACGAACCGATGAATGGTCTTCATGGGACCAATGCAAAATCTGTTGGGTTACAAGAGTCCCTCTAGTCGTCGTTTGTTGTGGATTATCCTTCCGTAGAAGCCAAACAAACCGCGAATAATCTCACTGTATACCGACAAACAGAAACGGTAATCGCATGAAAGCCATATTTCAAGCAGGTACCTAATTACTCGCTAAAGTTTGACATCTTGTCAGTTTGTATCCATTTTCCTTTTCCTCTGTTGATATAATTTGTCATGTCAGAATGTATAGTATTTCTTCAAATTTGTTTGAATATTTTTGAATTTATAAGATAATTTTTTAATTATTTCTAAAGACTTTTAGAAATGTCTCCGAAAAGGATGTTGGAGTCTTCACTTCAGAGTTGTTCTCCAATTAATCGAGAGAGAAAAAAGCGGTTGGCCGTGGCCGCTCGCTCGTGCGAGCATCCAAGAATATCCCGGGCAATCCTCCGTACGTTAAGATGTACTTGCAGAGATGTTACGAGGTCGGATGCGTGGTAGTTGTAGGAGAAGAAGTAGAAAAAGTAGAAGAAGATGAGAAGAAGAAGGTCGATGGAGGGAAGAAGTGGAGAACTTACAGAATGGACTTGAATCTCTCAAAGTGGCAATGCGGAGCAGAGCATCTCATCGGAACCATGGCGCACAACTCTTCTTTTCTTTTCTTATTTTTTTCTCAACCGCTTCTCTTCCACCGTTTCTTGCAAGTCTACCTTTCTTCTTACTTTTCTTCCTTTTCTACTGCCTTTCTCTTAATCTCTCCTGATTTAGCGATACAGACACACCAGAAAAAGGACCTGTTTAGCTGCACTGAAAAAAGAATATCTACAATCAGGCTGTATACCCAGAATTTTTGTTTTTAAATTAAATAAATATTGCATTTAAATCTTTTAAGAATCTTCACTGGTTACCTTATCTCAAATTTTGTAAATAGTGTAGAAAATTGGGGAAAATATACACATTGTTAAATATAATAAATCTTGAAAGAACAATGTGAGTGCAATGTGGAAACAAAAAATAGTTGAATCTGTCATTCTATGATAAATCATTCAAAAACGATATCTACGAATATTTAGGAGGAAAACTGGGAAACTTGATTCCTTATTTTGTAGGTCAAATTTTAATAGTTTTTCCAAGTTTAGTCTGCAGAAATGATTAGATTTTAATGAATCACGGCTCAGTTTTTATCTGTAACAGTTTCTTGTCTCAAAATTTGACGTCTTACAACTCAAAATTCATCTATTGTAAAATAAGATAGTTATATCTTGTAAAATTTTTTAAAGCAAAAAATGAGTTCTCAATCATTAAAATCCAATCATTTCTGTAGAGTAAAGTTAGAAAAAAGCAATAAATTTAGAGCCAGGTACATTTCTTAGAGTAGTAATTAACGCAATTTTTCCGGGAATTTCTTTCCACGTTAAACACCTCTGAAATAAATAATTTATGTGAGAAAACTAAACGGTGCCAATGCAATCATCCAAATTTTTTAGAAGAAGCAAAGAACCTTTGTAGAGAAACGACATATTATATTTCTGATTGTCAAATACTTGTCAATATCCTATACCTATAATGACTTAATGACCATCGAATTGTTAAAAAATGTATTATTTTTGTATAAATCATTCATTTAGTTTGAATTATTTGAATTTTTTAAATATTTGAATACTTAATTAAATTATTCACAGGAAATATGTGTACAAAACGAAAAAGTAAAATTTTGGAAGAAAACTCACTTTCGTCAAGAAGTGGACTTAACATCATTTAGTTTTAAATCCCTGTTTCAATTACACTATTACAAAATTAACTTGTTCTTATAACGTACAACGTACATACCATTCTTTTTTTAAATAATGTTATTTTGACAATTTGACTATATTCATTAGTTTTATAAACTATTCAAATTCAATGATTTAAATTGTTTCGTTTTGCAGATTTAAATTCTCTAATTTCCGAGTATCAATTTTCAAAAATATTACATTTATCTTTCATATATGCCTCCTAAACAAAATACCCCGTGGAAGTTCAAGTAAAATTTAAGAACTAAATCCACAATTTAAGACGTACTTTACAATAAAAAAAAGCTTAGGTCATTTTTAATAAAGGCTTTTAAGTTGTGTTTAACGATTCAGAAAATACGCAAAAGATGGACAACAATTGAGGGACTGCAAATAAATTATGGAGAATCGAAACGACAATGCATAATTGGGGGTGGGTAAAGAGTCGGGGGATAGCACAGCTGGGTGCATTGTGCGTCTGTCATAAGCGGAATTACGATGCAGGCGGCATCCGCTAGACCATGCCTCGTAATTCTTTTATGCAACGCGTGCCCCTGATCATATCTCGTTACATTCGGCTGCATTAATAACCATGAGACCGGATCTGTGTCAGCGGCGTTAGGCCTCTGAAAATTCTTCAGTCTACCTTCCTGTGGCCCGGTCGCCCGAAAAACCTCCTGAAGAAAACGAGAGCTTGGCGCGTGATGGTGAAAGCGTTACCATACCTTTCTTTACCACGATAAGCTTAAGCTTCGTTTGCTTAATTAAATACTTTCATTTTTGTTTCTTGAACAGTATAGAGATGTAATTTTTACAATTAAATCTTTAGCAGTATAACAGGTTCATCAGTTTGAAAAATTTGTTCAACTTGTGGAGGAATCGAACCTTTAATACTCGATATGCAATATGCATCGTAACAAATTTGTGTAAAAGGCGGAATTTGTGCATTGTAATTTTGAGGTGGGAAATTCTTGATAATAAAAATGTAGTGGCAGTAGTGCAGGTTCAGTGACATTGCATACGATACGCATGTGCGTGACGTGTGGAGATCCGTTATGCCCATAGCTAGTCATACCGCCCACTGCGGAAGTACATTGTACTCGCAAGCCAAAAGGAATCTATCGATGGTTATTACGATACTCGTAGACATTTGCGATAATAAATGCAGTCAGTTGACACCACGTTCAGCAAATGGGCATCAGGAAGCTACCAACGAAGCTACACTCTAAGGTCGCCGACCGGTCGCTCAGTGCCAAGGCCTGCACTCTAGCGCGAACAACAATCGCTTTGTTTCTACAGAAACTGTTTCAGAGCAAGAATCCTCCTTAACCGTAAAACAACCAGAGTTTTCCCAATCCACTCTAAATATTTAGTAAAACATTGAAATTAATAAAAAATATTAAATATATTTTTTCTAAGTCCTGCGATATTTAAAGTGTCAATGCAGATTTCATTCCTCCCAAGATTCATTTTACTTTTTTTTCAATTAAAAACTTTCTAGAAATGAAGACAGTGATTGTTTTTGTCTGTCTATCTGAATCTAGGCGCCAAGTCCAAGTGGAAATTGATTGCCTTACTGTTTTACAATGCACCAAAATGTTGTCCCTTTCTGGAGATCAAGTAAATTAATTGATTTGATTTTTACGAGTGATGATCGCGTTCAGAAAATGGTAGAACTAAAGAAATGTTGAGTGTGCCGAGTTAATTAGTGACAAGTCGTCATCAGAAAAGAGATGTTTCGACGAAAGAGACCTCCGAAAGTTCGTTGACCGTAGATTGGTCAATCGTGAGAAGTGATCCTATGGAAATCATTCT
The DNA here is from genome assembly GCF_010883055.1 of Belonocnema kinseyi. Classification (NCBI taxonomy): domain Eukaryota; kingdom Metazoa; phylum Arthropoda; class Insecta; order Hymenoptera; family Cynipidae; genus Belonocnema; species Belonocnema kinseyi. The sequence continues at coordinate 89,059,773 of NC_046662.1, forward strand.
CGAACAATCTTTCTCGTATCCTTTTGCATTGGAATAAATGTCGATGGTCTATATTTTTTATGTTAAACTATAGAAAGAAGGAAATATTTTTGCGATCGAAGATTCTTTTTAACATTGTAATTTTTTGGTGTTTATTTTAAAAACCTTTACTTTATTATGCAAATATAGTTATTTATAGTCTAAGCTAGATCATAGATTATAGAAATAAAAAGAGTTTACACAATCTTCTTTTTAAAGTTGTAAGAATTTTTCTATCTGTATCAACAGAACAAAATTACTCATTGTGTGATACATATTGAAGAAAAAATTTGTTCAGCGTTAACATAGAAGTTGAGTTCACAAACCTTTTTCTGCAAAAGAATACATTTTTTTAACAATTAAAAATTGCAATCCGCACTTTTGATTTATTATTCATTTCATTTCTCTTAACCATTATGATAAAGTTGCATATCTAAAAAAATACCCACTTTAATGTTTATTTTACTGAAATCGATTCACTTGATTTCAGTCAAAGTTAAAATAATGAACTGCTAGTTTTTACCGATTAAAATGACATGTAATCAACTGATATTCAACAATGCGAGGAAATTGCTTTCTTTTTATATCAATCGAAAGAGGTCTTGACTGTATATTGTTTGACCGTAAACTAAATGATTCGCTACTTCCGTGGGTTTTTTAACCAGGAAAAGCTTTTAGAAGGGAAAAGACTTAGAATTATAGTCTGATTTTACGAGTGAAATTAAATAATTTGAGAGGATTCCATTTTTTCACATACACTGAGAAAAAGGATTATTTCATTCAAAGAAATGTAGTACTGAAATACGTCCAATCAAACATTGCTTTGATCGAAGACCATTTTTCTGATTTCAAGAAATAATGTTTTTCAAACAAAAAACTCACTTTTGTTATAAGCAAAATTTCTTCAGATCAAAGGAACATTTCATTGGAAGTATTCAGTACTACATTTGTTTGAATCAAGTAACCTTTTTTCTCCGTGTAGACGTATGAATATTACGAAAGAAATGAAGTCTGAATTAGTAAGATTTGACTTATTCAAATTATGCCAACTCGTTTCCTAATTTATTTTTTAACCAAGAGAATGGCAAAAAATACTATTATAAATTAGTAATTCTGTACTAATTCAATTGAATTTAAATTACTATTTATTGCTATCTACAGATGGATTGGGTTTCCCGAAAGACTTTTTCCAGAAATCTCCTTAGACTTTCCAATAGACCGATTACGAGGAAATGTCAACACGTGTGTCAAGACATTTTACGCTTTTGGTTTAAAAATAGCAATTTAACATTGCTACACGAACTCGTAGTATCCACTGCATATAAATTCGACTTTAGTTACAGGTCGCGAGCGGATTTCAAGGAGATCATTTACTTATGTATATTTGATCGATGATTCGGCCCAGGATTCGCGAATATATTTAAAACTCTACGTGTGCAATGGAATTAGCTCACAAAAAGGGCTCTAGTCGTCAAACCTAATCATGTGATACTTATTTTAAAAGAAGAATTCCTTTCCATCTGAAATCAGTTAATAAAAAGGTTAAAAAAGAATCTTTTTACGAGATGCATCTTGCAGTAAAATCGAAGTTGACAAAAAAAGGTGATTTTCAGTAAATTGGAATGAATCAAGCGGCGATTAGGAACCTGAGGACCATAGGGCAGGCAGAGGGTCGAACCCAGAGGCTCATAAAATCATAAAAATAAATTATTGTATCGATAATACAACAAGTAAATTCAGAGACTGGCCTCGTGCTCAGAGAAAGTTTAAGTTTATGCGTTTATGGGAGCAGTAAAGTTGGCATTGAAAAAAATTGGCTGATTTTAGAAAAGGTGATTCTTTCCAGGTGGTAGGTAAACTGGCAGACTAGGGCCTAGGGCCTAGGCGCAAGGCCAACGAAGGGTTGCCTCGCGCGAGAAGGGTTGAAGGCTGTCCCCCACTGCTGAACAAGGGTCTCGAGTCCCAGACTCTAGTTATTGTGATTGTACAGCGTCCGAGAAAAACTTTTTGCTTTCCTGAAAAATATCGGATTTCTTCCTCCCACGTTCGCCTCAATGTTTGAAAAAGAGTCGTTCTTTACTTAAAAAAAGGGTGTCGTTCTTTACTTTTAAAAAAGGGTTTTCGTTTCCGCCTTGCTTTATTAGAGATAACGGAATCCTCCTCTCTTCCTTTTCACGAGAATAAGGAGCCTGTGGTTTTATCGCGAATCTGCTTTCCTTATAAATCGCTCAAACGGTTTACAGTGAAGTATTTGAAAATTTTACGAGAAAGTCCAATTTCATCGAAAATTGATTTGGAGCTAGTAAAACGATTGTTTATTGTTTGTCAAACTTTAATTTTAATTTTTGAAAGTAGTATATGTGTTTTTAGAGTTTAATATTGTAGACAGAATAGAATAATATTTTAAGCCTTAAAAAAAATCTAAAGGATATTTGATTGGAGGAGGGACGAGGTTTAGATTGAAATGAATTCCCTCTTCTGAATTTTGTTTGTTATACATACTGCATTCAACACGAAATATTCGAAACAGAGCATGATGAAAAAATCATCTTTCGGGTTGTCAATGATAATTGATCCGCTGGGTAGAATAACGCACATAAAATGTTTTGTCTGAAAGCGGGGGCACCTGAACGCCACTCAAACCCGAGCAAATACTTTATGTGGGGTTATACGCCTGTAGGATATCTCTTTTAACTTGATAGCGGCGCCATCTGACACGCGAATTATTGGGTATCTCAAAGTTATTAGAGCAATGTTAATGAATAAAAGCAGTAAATATCAATTCATTTTAATTAGAAATATTATACTCAGGTCTAAAATTAGTTATTTACTATAAGATTTCTTGTTAAAATTGAATTCAAATTCAAATTTCTTCCCAATAGTTCCAAATGTGTGGCGCTGTCATAGCTACCCAACCGGCGTATACCATCCGGAGGCTCAGTTTTTAATTACTTCCATCCACTCTTTATTATTTCAACAAATAAAATTCAATATTCCTCCAAGAAATGAAATTAATTGTCAAGAAAGAGAATTTTGCAAGCAAGTCATAAACACTGACAAAAACGTGATATCGTTCCCGGGAATATCAATTTTCTCGTCGCCTCTTTGCAAAAAGCGCAATTCAGCATCGTTCAAGTCTCTCTTCCTCTACCATACGAAAAAATTCGTCGAGACAAGCAAAATGATTCGAGGCGTCCTTCGGCGAGCCGGCAACGACGTGGACGTTCTTCGGTCGCAGATCCTTCTCGCGGTTCAGTGTCCTGTCCAAGGACTCGCCTCGAAGGTTTCCTACACTGTGCCGGGGTCCCAAGTGTGGGTCTTTATTAGCTCTTGTAATGAGACTCGAATGCCCGAAACCACACTCGTATTACCGACGGAAGGAAGAAAAATATTATGTATCAGTGGGAACTGTTGCGGGAAAATGGGGGCAGGTGTTGGCCATGCTGAATCAAACTTTGAATCGGCGATTCGCATTGTATTCTGTTTCACCGAGGACATTGAGAACCCGAGGTTCGTCGAACTATATCGGAGACATTGACGTTTGGAAATTTTATTCGCAAGCTCAAGGAATTCACGTTCGCAGTAGGGCACGTGCCTCAAGCTCGTAAACAAGTAAAACTTGAATTTCAGAAAAAAAATCCGTCAGTTTTTCCAAAATATTTCTCGCAATTGAGAGTTAAACGTATATTTTCAATAGTTGTAATCATGAAATTTATTTCAACCTTAATAAACTTATTCAAAATAAAAAGCTTTTAATTTAACCCATTTCAAATTTTCAAGTCTTAGAAAATGACTAATTTTTATTTTAATTTCTTAAATTGTGGAACTTGGTATTATTTTATTGATTTCTATGTGTAATTATAGTTATTTATAGTTATCTCATCTTAAAATTTCATAAAATTTCAAAAAGTGTAACAAATCGAGGAAAATCGCTGAATATAATTTAAAACTCCAGTTTTTTGAGAATTTGTATTTTTTTCGGATCAACAAGAAACTGTAATTTTTATTCTATCTTTGTTATTGACAGTTTATTTTTATCTTTAAAATTGGATTTGAAATATTATTTACACCCTAAGCCTAAATCATTATTTGGATAGCAATTTTATTGTGTGAATTCCATTTTTTTCTTCTACATTGCCCTTTCATTTCAATTTAAAAATTTGTTATGTCCAACAATGTGTCTAGATTTATAAAGTTTATAAACTGTTCTAAAATCACGGCAAACTTTAAAAAATTAAATTAGTTTACCCACGGTTTTTCAAATAAGAGAAAACAAAAATTCGATGCAAGAACCATTCAAATTAAACCATTTCTCGTTTATTGAAAAATATTTCGTGATACTGAGCCGAAAAACAGCCTTTATTGACCTTTTTTTCTTTAAATCACAAACATGTACATAATCAAAAGAAATTAAGGTCTTTATATTAGGAATCACAGTCAGTCTCCCATTCTCCTATTTTACAGTTTTAAACTGACACTTGCAATTATTTGGGATACTTTTGTTGTGAAATTAAACTATCACGAAATTAATGAAATTATGATTCGCTTACAAAAATGACTTTTTTTACAAAATTGAATTTTCTTAAAAAATCAGTGTCATCATTAAAAAATTCAAGTTTTGAACTTTTTTGACACTAAGATGTAGTATTCAAATGTATTTGAATCTTTAAAAAGTTTCAAGAAATCGAGTTAATGAATAAAGGCACTAAATATTAAAGTTAAAAAAAACAATTCATTCGTCACTATAGGATGTTAAGTTTTTAAAAATTGAATATGTGATCACAAAAATTAAAGAATGTACTATTTTTGCAAATGTTTCTTTTGTCCTATTTAGTTTAATTCTGATTCATTTCGATTGCATTTCAAAAAGAAAAAATTCCCCTTTATCCCTAAAATGGAACTGCTGAACCACTATGATCTGTGGGTCTTGTTTTAATGAAAAAAGGCTTAATTAAAGGTGCAACAGAAAGTGCATCAACATGATGCAGATTTGTAAAAAATATTGTAGCATTATGCTGTTGCGTTGTTTTCCCATTTTCCTTATTTAATGCTCATTAAAGAAAAAATCCTGATTCAGAGCGCCGGCGTCTATCAATCATCGTAAAAAGGCATCGCGACGCGTGGGCTAGAGAGTGATGCCGACGCTTCGCATCCGTTTATACGTTCGTGCGAGTGAAAGGATGGTTCCTCCTATCTGGCATTGTATGCAAGTAAGCAGCAGAGTAAGAGCAAATCCCGACAAAAAGAGAGAGGAGAACTTGTGTGAGAGACGGAAAGACGGAGAGAAGAGTGAAAGAGAGAGGAAGCGAAAAAAGTTCCTGAGGAAAGAGAAGGACGGTAGACGACGGGCAGCCGAGGTTGGCGCGAGCGAGAGGGCGCATGGCCTTGGCCGCCGCTGCGGGATAATTCAGTCAAGGTTTCGGCCGATGAACTTCCTCCATGGAGGAAGGGGACTTGCAACTTGGTGGGAGAGTTTAGGGTCCAATCGTAACTGCGCTCGGTTCGTCACGCCACGTCCCCATTGGTCCGACCGGCGATCGGCATTGTGCTGGGCCTGCTCAGTTGTCAGTGACCTCCAACATTGAAAATACGATGAACTCGCCTCTTCAGCGTCCCTCTCTCTCCTTCCCTCTCGACGCCTCCTTTTCTCTCTTAGTCTACTACATACTAGGTAGCCAGGGCGTAGACATTGTAGACGGGCAGGCAGAGGCTCTCAGCAGTAAACTCCCCTCCACTGCACTTGGTTGTGAGTAAGGGCTGCACCACGACTCCAGGTAACCGACACTCGGCAGCGCCAAACTCGAGTCAGACCAACGCGAACCTCCCTCGAGCGAAGACTCACTTTCACTCTCGTGTGCTCATCTTCGTTGTCACAATTTGTGCCTTTTATATGCATTAGAGCTTTAGTCGAAATTATCCAATTTCGCAACTCGCGATAGTTGGTGTTAAAAAACACCTCCCTTTCAGTGCTACAGGACCAAAACGGATATTTGTTTGTGCTTGAGATACTAACAAAGTGAAGTGCATCACAGTGACGTGCAGGTGACGGCAAATGCGGTAGACAAATGTCAATCCACATGTCGACACAGTGCAGTGCAGTTGGTGAATAACCTTAGGGCTTACTTTGACCTTGTTTGAGTGTGGATAAATATATTCACAATGATCTTGGCTCCAGACAGTAGCATGCAGGGGATACCACCTGCTCCGTTGTCACCTATTTCATCTATTTCCTCACACTGCTCACGAGCATCCAACGTGTCCAGAATGTCTTGCATGTCCAACATATCGAACATGTCCCCAATGTCGAGCCCTTACAGAGTCGCTCAAGTCCCACATCTCAGCCCCAACATGCCCACTATGGACTCTACTGTCTCATCTGCGAGACCGGAACCTGAACTCAATATAGGTAGCAATCTTGTATATACAATAATGCATCTGTGTAAACTGGACTATTTATTGAGATACAGAAAAAAATATTAATATTCAGATTTTTCTAGAAACTGTACAAGAAATTAACTTAATGCAGAAAACAACTTGTATGCAAAGAAAACTCTAGTCGTATTTATTCTCCAACTCTAAAAATGTAGATCAATAGGCAAACATAAAAAACTAGAGCTTTATTGCAATAATTCATTATCGATATTCTGATTTTTAGATGTACTTTTTATTCTCAACGTTCGAATATAAGAACAGTTTTTTCTCCTCATTTTATTTTACGTAGAAATATTCCCGAACTATAAATAATAATAAAACTTTATAAAGCAATCAATAACATTTTTCATTTATTTGAGCGTTTAAAACATCAGTAGATTTGTTCTTCAGTTCCTTTCGTAGACAATTCGAAGTCTCAATTCGAGCAATATAGCGCCTCAATTTTAATCCATGTACCCTTTATTCTCTATTAATTGTCCAAAAGTAAAAAATTAGTTCAAATGTTTTGGATTGACAAAAATTGACATTTATCTCGACTTTTCTTTTCATTTTTCATCTCCTTCTTATATCCGAGAATCCAGACTTTAACGATGATTAGGATTGACACTTTTTCGAGTAAAACGAGACGATTAATCAGTGCGCTCGAGCAAGCGCAGAGTGAAAGCAGAAAGTTGCAACAGCGATGCTGTAACACGGGAGAAAGTGTTCTTCTTTCACTCCCACCCACTCTTGATGCCTCTTTCTTTCTCATCGTGCGTGCTCCACGACGCGTGGAATCACGAAGATAGTCTCATCCTTAACTAAAGATTATGCTTTTCTTTCTTTTGCAGAATTCGACGGTACCACGGTACTGTGCCGGGTTTGCGGCGACAAGGCTTCAGGTTTTCATTATGGAGTCCATTCCTGTGAAGGATGCAAGGTAAGAACTAGGAACAAGAATATATAAAAAGGAAACTCGCATTTGCGAGTCGGCACGGGCTATCGTCTTTCGAAAGTTCTTTGCACTGGTGAAAGTATCGAATGCCATTAGTCTGTTCATTAACGATTTTATCTCAAGGAAATAAATGAAATCGATTCACGATCGCCCGAGCTGTATTTTGCGGTAACAAAACTCGCCTTGTGCCTGGCCCTTTTTTTTAAATTAAATCTGTGGCCACTCAAGTCTTGACTCCTAGATTTTATATTTTTATGAACATTGCTCTGAAAGTCTCACTCAAGTCTAAATGAAAGAAGTAATTTAATCTCATCCTGACTGGAAAAATTTTTACTGAACGCGGATTAAAAATATCAGTAACCAAAAGGACAAAAATATCTTATTAAAATTTTAAAAAAGGGTGCCAGTTCCACGCGAGGTGTTTTTTGAGGTGGCCAGGAAGTGAATGGTGCGTGAGTGTGAGTCAGTGAAGGTTATGTAAAAGCTATCGATCGCCTAGCATATTGACCTCGGACACGCGCAACATCTCGAAGAAGTCAAGGGCCTTGAATTTTCGTTCTTCTCATCAGGGTTCTACAAAAATCTTTGTATTTCAAGTATTTCGTTCCATGTTGTGCCGGGGAGCCTCGGCGGGAATTTCAACCTCGCGATCGACATTGAATAACTTTTTTAGATGTAATGGAGAATAGCCAAGATTATATTTCGAATTCCGACAATATTGAAATGCGAAACCGCATAGTCCTTCCTTTAGAGTCCGTCGAGTTCAATTGAATATCTTGGCCACTGTGGTCTACAGCAGAAACTATTTTCTATCAAAAATGCCGTGAATTTTCCTTTTTATTGATAGCAAACGCGTGAGAAAGGAACAGGAAAATAGTCCACTTATTTCCTGAATTCTAAAGCCTTAAATAAATTAAAGCGAAAGTGCAATTTCTTAAGTTTGCGCTACAGCTTTCCGGCCTTTGAAGTTTCTTCACATTAGGTTTCGCGATATGGCTTGCATTTTTCATAAAAGCTCAAGAATTCTAAAATGAACGTAAGTTGCGAGGCGAGTCTGATATTTATTATAGGAATAAGAAACTTAAGTGTCTTGCAAAGGCATTACTCCTGCCAAATTTGCAATTACGAGAGTCGAAGGCCGACGAGTCAACGTCCTCGTGGTCTTTGAACTACGAAGGAAAGGATTGAGTGGAAGTGGTAGCATACCTTCTCCCTACTTTCATCCCCTCCATATTTGCCAACTCCACCTGGTGTCGCGAATCGTCAATCTCGGTCGCGCAGACCCAAGTGGGCTTTCGTGCCGAACGCTTGTTGGAATTCTGCGAAGCAACATGTATGGTTTTCCATGAAAAAAAAAACATTAAATTTTAAATGCAGCTTTCCATTTCAAATTTCTAAAATTATTTATTAAGAAATAATGCTTAAAATTTTGATTTGCTTAAATTTATACTAACTGACTTGATTTCAATTCAATTGACTAGGAATTCTTCTTGAATTTAACGAAATTCAAGAAGAATTCACGTCTAAATTTAAGAAAATGTAAGCGAGTCTAAGAGAAATCAAATTAAATGAAGTTAAATTCAGCGATTTGATGATTTTAATTAAAATGAAACAGACTCAAGACAATGTATTGAACCGAACAGATTCAAGGAGAATTCTGTGTTTAAATTTTTTAATTGGATATTAAAAACTAAATGATTCTGCATTTGAATACGTAACTCAAAAGTTCATTGTTTAAATTTTTTAATTGGACATGAATTCAAGCTTTTCTTCTGGAATAATTTAAAGACTTTGGGGGCTTAAAAATAAAAGAATGTGCAAATACGACATTGAAAGAGGGACACAAGGGCATTTTTAGTGGCCACTCTCGCGGTGAATTCCTAGACTTTTGAATGGGCGAGTAAATATTTAGAGGAGTTTCCCATGGCTGTCAAGGCGAATATGGGTGCATTCTAGAAATAGATAATGTAGATGCACGGTCCAAATCTGTGTTGCTGTCGATCATGAGAGTTTGCGAATCGTCCGGGTAAAGTAGCGCCAATAAAATATACAGTATAAATAAAATATAGTACAAAAACCGTAGTGCGACCGAGCGACCTAGTCTTAACGATAACCAACTCTTCCGCGTTCTATTCCCTTTCCACATACCCCTATTCCAGAGGCAGAGACGCTCTACTGCTAGCGGCTAGGTCACTCCAAACTTAACGTTAAAACACATCTCTTGCGGCGCAGCGATTGTAAGTTAACTGACCCAGTGAACTGACACTGAGGGCTCGGCCCATTAGTTTTTCCACGAATTTCATAGGAAGTCTTATGTGACGGAAAACCGTCCGGTCCAGATGGCCTCCCGTGAATGTAGGGCGATTTATTTTTTTCCAAGGTGCCTATAACTTAAAAATGGACACCCCACATTCCTATACCGAGTGTTGTATACCTGCGCTAAAAGGGACTCACCAATAGTTTCCAGTGCTTTTCGTTCTGCGGACAAGGAGAATGATTTCGTGGGTTCTTCTTTTCAACCTGTCGCTAACAATCTGCCTCACGACTCTGCGGGAATGCAACGCTTTTCTTCTAATTTCTACTGTCATTTCCTACCGAGTACGACCCTCCCAACCAGTAAAGTCAGTCCTGCACAATGTGACAAACTACCCGAAAAGAATAAAAGGCGTGAAAGGCCAGACCCCAACGATTATCGTACGTGGTTGCGGAAACGAAAGTCAACCTCGGGAAAAACTGCTCTGTATTTGAAAAAATTCGATGATGCAGAAAGTAGAATTGAGCTAAAATTCTGCATTTATTGGAGAATTCAAAATCGGAATTGAGATTATATCAAACAACTCAAATTAAAATCAAGCAATTTAAATAAACTGCAACTAAA
>NC_046662.1:89070134-89084818 GCF_010883055.1 Belonocnema kinseyi
TCACGCAGTTTAATTTCTCTCACTCCCCAAAGAGAAGAGAGAAATGTATTAATATTTGTGTTACATTTACATTTTACAAGAAGTTGAATGAAAATTTGTACTCTCCTAACATTTTTTCAATTTTAGCAATATTATTTTTTGTAAATTTAATCTTGGCTAATGTTCTGGGACGATTTATCCAATTCCATGTAATATATCAGATTAATATGAACTTTTTTTAAATATTGTTTTAAGAGTATTGGAATTAAATAGTTTCCAGGAAAATGTCTCTAGTGCGACATGTATAGGTAAACGCAGTCTCCTCAAAGGGTGGAATGGGTGCGTGGGGTGCATTAAACCCCCGGTCTTCGACCTCTGGGCTAGTTACGTCATGCTTTTTCCCCCACCCAGTCATCAATTTTAATGTCTTAACGAGGCGTGATCTCATTTTCATTTGATTACGCTGGTATTTTGGTACTCACTGGGGTTACTGACCCTCGTGGATCTACTTCAGAATCGGGTCATCAGCTTATTATTGTGGTAGCTGTTCTACCACCCAGCCATATCTATGCAACTCTCTAGATAATGCTGTTGTCTTGAGGCGAGAACAACAATCTTTCTATTGCATGCCAACTATTTAAATCCCTGTCTGGGGATTAAGATTCGATTATAGGTTTACGTCATTTATTGATTTAACTGCGATACAAATTTTCCAAAATCTGCTTCAGCTTCATCAAAACAATTTCCTTTCATCAATCATACCAGATTTTTCTTCATCATGCCAGAGTTGACCAGAGTTGATCCAAATCATTTCGGGCTTTTAGGATCACATCCTACGACTCGTAGGATGCAAAAACTGCAAAAGTGTCAACATAGTTAATATATCAAACCCGGAACGACCAGAAAATTCTTGGGGTCGGAACACACGGTTAATGCCCTCGAGCGGTGCAGTGCTTTCGCGGTTTGGTATTGCGCATGCGCAAGAGTTACGTACGTCACCGTTACTTCGTTTCGCACCTCCCCCTCCCCCGCAAAACGTTCACCTTCCCCTACCCAACACTCCACTTGCAATCACACGCTGCGCTCCGGTCGTTGGCCTCTCTGCCACGTCGTATCCCACCCTCTGTGCAATCTCTAGCCGTCATGACCGATGTTGTCGCTACTATTGCTACCAATGCATCTCAGGTAGCGCGCTTCGCGGGAAATACAAGCTACTCGCCCCCGGGACCCGCCGGATTCGCTTCCGTATTTATTTATATTCGCTCCAGTCGCACGAGACTCATCCCTATGCACTTCTTCAAATATTACGACAGTCGACGAGATAATTCGGGTCAGTAACACTAAGAATGTAAACAGAAACTACACAGCAAAACAACGGGTAAAACGGACATTTTCCGTAAGCAGAGGTAAGCGGAAAAGTTTCTTTTCCGGCTTTTTCATTTCTGAGTGTAATTCGTTTCTGCCTAGTCGAAGACAAGATGATAAAATTTACTGGATTGTGTATAAATGGTTTCATAAAGCTGAAAGGAGTGTGGAGGAGGTCATAGAACTATTAGAATGGACACAATGGCCGAGGGGTTAAAATTGGCATAACCGAATAGAGGAAAAGCGTCATGGCAACCCCCCAGTTTGTCGTGGGGTGGGGACGCGTGCGCGAGAAACTAGAGTTAGCGCAAAGGTGTTTGCCCCCTGACCCGTTTGGGGAATGCACTGTTGAAAAGATCGATGTACCACCCCTAGATTCACCCACTGCCCCTCTTCCCAGCCAAGGGGTTCACTCGGGGTTGCTGCCCTCGTCCGGGCGAAATCCAGAGGTTTGCTCCAACAATCTACGTATATCCACTTTTTTCTTTAGTGCTATACACATCATGTCAAAGTATCTGATTTTGTTCTGGTACCTCTATGAAAATAACATCTACATGCAGAGACTTTTCGAGTTTAATTTTACTTGATCTTGCACAACCTTAAAGTAATTGTATTGTTATTATAAAATCGCTGCTGGAATAAGAGTTATGAATAAACTTTCTCTTACTTTAACATTGGACGCGTCATTGGTAATAAGGCTGTGCGTGATACAAGAGTTTACAATTATTAGCCTCCTAATTATAGCTAATTCACTGAAGATGCATGTGTACAAAGTCGTATTTCATACAGAATAAATATCAGAGAAAAGTGCACTCGTATCCTACCGCTGAATTTTCTGCAAAATTGTTATATTTTCTCTAGAATCCATACAAGTACTGGTCCCCACGAAATTTGTTGCTTCTCCAATTCATGTTAATCCATAAAATATCATGCCGTTGTACATCTTTGGGGACCAACATTGTTGCATTTTTAAAAAGGGGTTTTGACTTTTCTTAGGCCTACTACGTCCTATTCATAGTAACGTCTAGTGCAAAGTGCAACGGTACCTCCTTCTCGTGCACAAAGTTGAGGTAGGCGAGGTCGTGCACCTGACGTCACGAAAGAGGGACTTGAATAGAGTCCTCTTCGTCGCTGCTCGCGTATATGCATATTTCTTATGCGCCTGCGCCACCAACGATCATGACGTTCCACGAGTCGTTACATAATCCACGAGCGAGGTCGTTGACCGATAGAGGAGGGAGTCCCGCTGACCCATCGCTAGCTGTCCTTCTTTGGACCTGGGCTTTTCCCGAACTTACTCGAAGCCCAGAAACCGGGGCGATGACCGGCGATAGTATGTGCGGTGACCCCGACTCCAAATTGATAATACAGCCTAACAGAGGGAATCTAATTGAATTTAGTACTCACTTAGTCCTTCCCTCGTCAAAAGGGTGGGCCGAAGATCCTTTGTTCCCTCTATGTCAGCCTACTTGAGCCAAAACACACCCCCCGTTACAACTTGCTGATTCATCCAGAACGTACGTAAAAAATAGATGACCGAAAAAGAGGCTCTCCTTCCCGGTTCATAGTTATTCGTGGGTGGAGGGGTTGGCAACTAGCAGGGTAGGATGATAAAACTAGGAAGAGAGGGGTGACGATGGGGGAAAGGAACCCGTTACTAGAGCGCTCCGCGCGCGCTAATGGTAGCACGGCGGCGCGAGCGTGATAGATTTATCAGGGATTGTATGAGATAAAGTGAGTGAGAGATGTAGCGTCGAGCGCAAGAGACTCTCACTTTCACGCGGTGAACTACGGGTGAACGTCCGGGAATTGGGTCAGAGGGCCCCCACCTCGCGCGAGCCAGAAGCAATGTGCCGAGGCTCTATGCTCTCTGTGCTAGAGAGAGCCAGTCCACAGCCAAACTCCGATACAAACGGTCGCGGCTCATCCCAAACTCGAGTGTTACCAAAAGTTTATTATTGATCAATTCTTAATGTAATATCTAATCAGTGTGATTCGGCCCAGAGCAAATTCGTAGTTTATTGTGCCAGTGACTGATTTATCTGAAAGCCTGACAGGCTCTAGAAGCTAGGATTCAAGTGTCCAAGTGATTTGAGGTCGTGTTCCAGTGATAGCATTTGTCGCGAAAAAAAGACTGAATGTTAGAGTGTGTTAGCACGCCCAACTCACAAATTGATTTGGGCAAATTCATGGGGTGTGTGTGCGAGAGTGACTTGGCCACCCCGCGATCGAGGAACGTTTGTTCCTCGGGGTCATCCTCAGACAGCGACGGTCAAACTGACGAGGGTTTTGTTGGTGATTCACAGGGCTTTTTCCGCCGGAGCATCCAACAAAAAATACAGTACAGACCCTGTACCAAGAACCAGCAGTGCAGCATCCTTCGAATCAACAGAAATCGCTGCCAGTACTGCCGTCTCAAAAAGTGCATCGCAGTCGGCATGAGTCGAGATGGTATGTATCTTTTATTGATCTTTTCTTATCATTTAAGCCGATCAACTTTATAAGATAAACTGTTTTCATTTGGCCTTCAAGAACTCTATTTTTATGCGCGATCCACGATCTGATGGTCCGAGGCTGTAAAATAAAGGAATGCAAATTTTCAGTTCACCGACCGTTTACGCAATTTTAGATTTAGTGCCTCTGGGTAATGTCGCAACGAGCGAAAGTTTATTGCTCATTTGAGAAAGTAAAATTGACCTCTTTGCATTAGATATTGGACAAACAATATCCTTTACTCACTACTAGTAATTATCATCATCTTAATCATTCAAGCAAATGGCAAGAGCCAAGATTCAAGTTTGAAAATTTAGAGTCCTTGAATTAGTTAACAATAAATTAATTTAACGTTTTTAAAATAATGTTCTCAATCCCGTAAATGTATATATCGGTATACGGGTTAATCATATCCCTTGTGATAGCCAACTTGCTTGGGGTCAATACTCGGCCGTTGCTCGCCTTGCAAGTGATTCTGACGGTGGAAAGAGTACCGCTACACGCCGCTACGTCCTGAGAGTGCCCTCTCTCCTTAACCTACCTCCCACCCATCCCATTCCCCACCACACACTCGCCTGGTGCTCGATTTCTTCGGTTCAGCGGCACGATAATGCCCCTTCCCAGCCGCGAAGGGACATCGCGCCGTCGCGTGGCGCTACGCGCCTTGCGGAGACCTCGTGAACTATCAACTTCATAACTACACTCCCCTCTTTTTATCGAAACTCCCCTCACACGAAACACCTGGCAGGGCGCATGCTCCTCCAGCGTCCCGTCAATCTACACAGCCACTTTATCAAAAGGTGCCCGACACCACGACGCTGATCATCTGTTTGTGTTCCGAAACTCAGTATGTTTATTATAGAAAAAATATTCATATTGCTCATTGTGAAAAAGGCACCCTTCTATTAGAACATGAAGAATTTAGCGACTTGATATTTTAGTAAATTCAGCTACTTTCGGCAAAGGGCCAATTCGGTGAATTTTCACGTAGGCTAATTGGCGACTTTACGTACTTTTAGATCTGTAGGGTCAACGGCAGGAAAGGCAAGATACCAAGACCGAAGGGTTGCCCAAGGCTGGAGAGGGTTAGGCTACCCTTGGTGAAGAAGCTTGCCTCTGCGCACTTGCGATGTAATCGCTCCTTTCTCGTTCGTTGCTTCGTTCCACGTATAGCAAACTATATATCTATATAGTATATAGGTCGGCGGTACGCCTCGCGCGGCTATCGCTGAAACCAAGTTCAAGGCCAAAGGCTCGGCAAAGGCCACAATCGCGGCAGTAGTGGGGGGCCGTTGATGACTGAATAAGTGGGGGGCTGTTGAACGCGACTCGCTGAACGTCACTCAGTCGGCGGTGATGCTGTCTCGCGTTTGCATGTGTTATATCGCCGCGCTCGAGTCATAAAACACGAAACCAAGTGCCATTCTACGATCGCATTGGAGTGACTTGCCATCAGTTATTAGTTACACTTGTGTGTGAACGTGGGATCGTCCCTATATTTCTCGATGGAAAAGTAATCAGAGTGTGATCAACAGACGAGTTTAACGTGGATTAAAAAAAATTTCTAAAAATTGTGCTCTTGCCCGACGTCATGGGAGACGAGCTACCAATCCTCAAGGGGATCCTCAACGGAGTCGTCAATTATCATAACGCACGTAGGTTTCCGCCACAACCCTTGACATTTTTTTTTACTACCACGCGTTAGATTGTTATCAATTTTTAATTCAATTGTTGGCCAATTTGAATTAGTTTCAATATTCTCTAAATCTTTGATCGGTGAACTATATCATGACTTTCTACTAAAGTCGCCTGGAGCCAGAACACTTTCGTCGCGAGAAAGTTGAGCTCGCTTTCCCTGTCGAGTGTGGTCTAAAAACTCTTGATCTCGACTCCGCGTGACATTGTGAATCCATCACTACCTTCAATAGTTTCTTTACGTGTCACGCGAGCGATGGTCATCACGTAAGGCTACTTTCCTGAAAGTCAATTGTGCATGATTTACCGATCATTAATCAAATCAGAAGCACTTTCTTCACGAATTATTTGCGCCTTAACTATAATGTGGATTTTTGTGTTTTTTGTTACAGCGGTCCGATTCGGGCGCGTGCCCAAAAGAGAGAAGGCAAGGATCCTGGCTGCTATGCAGCAGAGCTCGCACAGCCGTTCTCAGGAGAAGGCAGTTGCTGCCGAATTGGAGGATGAACAGCGTCTTCTACAAACAGTAGTTCGTGCCCATTTGGAGACATGTGACTTTACGAGGGACAAAGTTGCTCCAGTCCTCGCCAGAGCAAGAGAGACTCCAAACTACACCGCATGTCCACCAACCTTGGTTAGTTTCATTGGATGTTTAATGTGTTGTTACTGTGTTACGCGAGTCATGCTAAAAGACTTTGTACTCGTTGACTCGACCTTAGCTCGTCGAACGCGGAAACTATGAGAACCAGATGTCCTCGGTGCGATCGAAGCAAGTATTTTATGCCGAAGGACATCTGGTGCTCTTTCGATATTGGGCGAGTGTTTAGTGTTTGTGTTGAGTTTATATTTATGTGGCCTTTTTTTTTTGTTACAGGCATGTCCTCTGAATCCTAACCCTCAGCCGTTGACCGGCCAACAAGAACTTCTTCAGGACTTTTCCAAGAGGTTCTCCCCAGCGATACGAGGTGTAGTCGAGTTTGCAAAAAGGATTCCTGGTTTTGGTCTGTTGGCTCAAGACGACCAGGTCACTTTACTCAAGGCCGGTGTCTTTGAAGTTCTCCTGGTCAGGCTGGCCTGCATGTTCGATGCTCAAACAAACAGCATGATCTGTCTGAATGGGCAAGTGCTCAAGCGGGAGTCCATCCACAACAGTAGTAATGCAAGATTCCTTATGGACTCTATGTTCGACTTTGCGGAGAGAGTAAATTCCCTCAGACTGTCGGACGCCGAGCTGGGTCTCTTCTGTTCAGTAGTAGTGATTGCAGCAGACAGGCCAGGTCTGAGAAACACTGAACTGGTTGAGCGCATGCACAGCAAACTCCGCAGCGCTCTTCAGACCGTACTGGCTCAAAACCATCCTCAGCATCCAGACATTCTAAGAGAACTCCTGAAGAAAATCCCTGATCTCAGAACTCTGAACACGCTACATTCGGAGAAACTCCTTGCTTTCAAAATGACTGAACAACAGCAGCAGCTTCAGGCTCAACAGCAACAGGCTCAACACGCTACCTCCATGCAGCAACAACACTGGCCCATGGAAGAAGAACCAATCATGTCCTGGGGGTCCAGTTGCGATGTGGCATTGGACGAAGCAGTCAAGAGTCCTCTGGGAAGTGTTTCGAGTACGGAAAGCATGTGCAGTGGGGAAGTGGCAGCTTTGACGGAGTACCATCATGTGTCTGCCTCCAGCGGGCATCACGCGTCAAGTGCACCCCTGCTCGCTGCCACCCTTGCTGGTGGTTTGTGTCCTCACCGCAGACGAGCAAATTCGGGTAGCACGAGTTCAGGCGACGACGATCTCCATCGCGCATCACTCGCCAAGACGCCTCAACCACCTCAGTGTCCGCGATTCCGAAAACTGGATTCCCCCAGTGATAGTGGAATTGAGTCAGGAACCGAGAAAGCAGACAAGCCAGCCAGCAGCAGTGCAAGCAGTGCACCAACCTCTGTTTGTTCGAGTCCGAGATCCGAAGACAAGGAAGTCGAAGATATGCCCGTCTTAAAACGAGTGCTTCAGGCACCACCTCTCTATGATACCAATTCGCTGATGGATGAGGCCTACAAGCCTCACAAAAAGTTTCGAGCGCTCAGACAGAAAGATAGCGCGGAAGCCGAGCCAGCCGTCGTCCAGCACACTCAGTCCCAGCTTCATCTTCATCTGACCTCAGCATCAACGCGAAGTTCATCGTCTCACATGCATTCGCACTGTCCGCAAACGGCGAGTTTGCTGAGCAGCACTCATTCCACCTTAGCCAAAAGTCTCATGGAAGGCCCAAGAATGACTGCTGAACAGATGAAGCGAACAGACATCATTCACAACTACATCATGCGTGGTGATGCCAGTCCAAGATCACCAACGACATCACCATCGCCGGCGGAGCAGTGTGCCTCGACGACGACCATCACGCGCAGTCCGCATGGATCTCAGGGACTTTTGCAGTGTGCAACCTCTGGTTACTCCTCGTCGAGGTGGCCCACTACTTCGGTCATCACGACGACGACGGGTGCTCGGCAGCAACACCATCAGCACCATCATCAGCACTCGTCAGACTACCTCGTTGTTGGGAACTCGTCGCCCAGGTACCTTTCCGCTGTGGCGACGAGTAGTACGAGCACGAGTCCCAGACCTACCTCGAGTACAGCAGCAACGCTAGTGCTCTCTGGATGTCCGAGCAACATGATGGAACTCCAGGTCGACATTGCCGACAGTCAGCAGCCTTTGAACCTGTCAAAGAAATCCCCGTCTCCATCTCCAAGGCCTCTGGTTGGAACCTGCAAGGCCCTTTCCCTCGAGGCGTAGTGCTTTTTACGAGTGGCGAGATCTCGCGACTTGAACCCACCTCATGTAGCGAGTGCGTCGACCCATTGTCAATATTCCTCCGGGACGTCGCCCGCGACTCCAAAAAAGTGCCAGGACGCTTCGAGCGCGTGACAAACCAAATAATTTATTGTCTAAAAGTATCGAGAGCAGAAGGAGGTGGGAAGCCGGAGGAGTGTTGAAAAAAGTTATCTCTTTCATCTGTGACAAAAAATTGAGATTCCAAGTGCGAGTGCCACTGCTGATACGAACGCTTGTTTTAAAAGTGCCGCCTAGAGTCAGTGCAGCGCGAAATAAAATAAACCTGCTCCTCGGTCTCTCCACCTGCCTCGACGACTACTTGCTAGCCTACCTACTTTTGTCATAGGTAAAGTTAGAGGATAGCTTGCAGCGCTCGTAACGTAAAAAAATTAGAGTGAACGTTACAGAAATTAATAATCTATTACATGTGATAATCATGAAATCGCGCATTCTGTACAGTCTCCACCTCATTCATCAATCATCTACTCTACTATAATTACTGAATATTATAAAGTAATTAATATTATTGTGTATCCTAAGGCATAGCAATCGTAAAAATTTTGTCTTGCGTGTAAGTATGAATCCCCTGTATCTGTATATTTGTGTGAGTATTCCTGCTGTGCAAATGAGTCTGGGCAATCGAAAAACACTCGAAGAGTAGAGAATAAGCCAGAAGCTATTAAAGATTTAAGAGTTTTGTTATGAGACTGACCGGTCCGCCGCGGCCTCCAGTTTGCAATTACCGTACCTTTATACCACGTGTCGTGTCTATACCGAGGAACAGATTAAAAACAAAAGTAATTATCAGCTAAAGAAAAAAAGTCGTGTTTAGCGGATTAGAACTCGTAGATTTAAAGCAAAATACAAACAATATTATGTGTCGTGCGTGCATGCGTGTGCCGAGAATGAGTCACTGAGAGAAAGTTATTAGGCGAGGGATGAAGCCGACAAAACGCTGTAAATAGTAGTCTCTAAGGCTAGGTCATAACTAGGCGCGAGTGGCGAAAGTTTCGAAGAAAGCGAGAAATAATCGCGGCGGGCCGCCGCCAATGTGTTGTTGAGACGCCCGCCCCGCCCCCGTTTCCATTTATCCAAGCACCACCATCCCCATTTATCTGAAAGGCATAGGCATCTTGCAAAGAAACCATCCAAAAAAACCACATCTTCCCTGCACTACTGCGCTTGCTCTTCTACGTATTTATTGTATTCGGAGTCATTCCTCATTCGTTATCGTCGCTTGTGAAACAACCCTTTGCGAATTGTTTCCTCTCGTGGTTGTGCAGTGTGCACTCCCTGTAGTCATTGTTCACAAGAAATCCAAAAAAACCAACAAAGCAATCCATTTTTCTCTCCCTACAAACCAATCATGCATCCGCCCGGACGTCTTGAATATTCCTGAGTAACCCAGCCCGCAGAAATCTAGCGTTGATATTCGTATACTGTTATGCATAAACTACACATAATGATTATTATAGTAAACGATACATAAAGTATGATATATTTCTCTATCCATTAAGAAAGGAAAATACAAACAGTTGTTGTTCCGGTGAAGTTGGGCAGAAAAGATGTATACACACCCACACTCAAATTGACATGTACGCAATCATACACCACAGTCATTCACATCAGCCAGGAAATGTAAAAATACTGTACAAGAAACTACAAAGCAGCCCCGCATATTGCCCAGTGAGCACGTCATTTTGTACGCTTGGGAGTTGTGAGGTCGTCTGAATAAACATTGTCTGGTGAATTATAAATCAAAATCTTCTTATTTCTAGTTTTAAGAAAGTCCTCATTCCTCTCCTTTATTAGCACCTAGATTTTAATTCAGTTGAATACTTCAGTTTCGTTTAAATTGAAGAAAACTTTTAATTAAACTTTTTACATTTTCTTAATCGAGATTTTTAATCAACATGAATTGAAGTCAGTAGATAAAATAATTTGTAATGCGAAATTGACCACCCTGAACTTGAACTGACGGTACAGAGATTTGACATTCACAATGTCACGTCAAAAATCTAGGGTGCGATAAGACTATCGTCTTATCGGAAAGAATCCACTTGGGAATCTTTAACCTTGGCTACATAGTTTATTTGTAATCGTTCTCGAGCGACTCTATTAGGTTTGCCTAATTGACATTAAAATCTAAACGATCAGTAACTCTATATACAACTGTAAACTTACCAACCGGTAGCATAATGTTAAATTTATCACTTGCTTTCAGATCAACATGATGTGGCAAAAATAGGATTATTTAACATTTTAAAATGGGTTTTAGGCAAATTTTAGTTGCAGTTTATGACCCTATGGACAAAGGAAAAATTCTCAAATTGCAGTTCATAGCATCGTCGGACAAAAACATTAAATGAAAGTTGAATGAAACTGGGCTTTGTTTTCAAACTGATTTTCTTCCTTTTTCTGATTTAATAGAAGATATTACTTTATTTTTTTAATAGAATTTTAAAGCCTATGCATCTTGGATTTTTTCACCTTCAGTCTCGATGACAGTTAAGGTCAAGGACCAACGTGAAATAAGTAAAGCTGATTTGAGACAAAGAAATTTGAATTAATGAATAAATAAATTGAATTTTTAATTGCAAATATGCAAATCCTCGAATTAATCTCTAGAATTTATATTCAATTGATTCACAGCACCACGGATCAATAAAAAGGTACCATATAACTTGCAGTCTTGCACTCAATGAAAAGATTTACACTTGACATATTCTGCAGACCAGGCAGGCCTGGAAAAGTCATGGAATTTTTTTAGTCACATCTATTTCAAAGTTTTAATAACGATTTTAGTACTTTACCGCTAATTTCAAATTTTTTAGTTGATTCGAATTTATTTTTTAATAATAAAAATTATAAAATATTTCTTTGTTATTAATTGTAGAAGAAAAGGTACAACTGGCTAATTTATTTCTTTAAAACTCTAATATTTTATGTATTTTTTAATGCTGAACATAAATCTGGCAGAAAAAAGTATCGCTCTTTTTACCGTTTTCGAGATATCAAGAATTTTATCATCGAAAATTTCGATTTCTTTCCATTTGTTTAGAACTGACTTATTTTATACATTTTTAAAATGATTAACTTGAATCAAAAATATCTTTAGATTGATCTAAAATTCTCGTATTGTTTATTTAAATAACACGTTCGTTCCACAACACTGCTGCAACCCATGAGATGTTCTGTGGAAATCTGCTTTGCGACAATCTCGGATTGGGGCGAAAGCACAATATTTTTTAATGCGAGAGTTCTTATATACCGTATAAATCATGAATAAGTCTGAATGAAAAGTCAAAGATTTCGCCTTCAATGCGTGTTAATGCGAGAGTTCTAATATGTTTCAATGCTACAGAATGCGATTGAATGCGAAACGAAATTTTTATCAATGCTCTTGAATGCGATTTAATGCGAAGCAGAAAATATGCGATTGCTAAGCATTCACGAGGTGTTCTCTGAAAATCTGCTTTTGGTTAATTTCGCATTCAAAGTGCAATACTTTTGATTACGTTTTAATCTGACGTTTTTTGTAGGGCGTCCATGTATTTTTTCATACAAGCTCTTGTGTTCCTATGCTGGCTCCTTATGTCTCTTTCACACATTCTAACCATTTTTTTCTGGGTCTGCCTTCGGGTATGCTGCCATTTACTTTAACTTGATATGCTTGATTCGAAAGAGGCTCATCTTTCATTCTCTCAACGTCGGAAAGCCCAGTTGAAATAATTAGTTTCTCAGGTTAGGGATATCATTGCGAGAAGAAAATGGAAAACGTTTTCGATGATTCGAAAGCGTTTTCCATTTTCTTCTATTCTTCCCCTTTAATTTACGCTTGGTTCCTTTCATTAAACTTTCCATCAATTTATGAAAAAAAATGTTCGGTTATGCTTTGAAATACGAGTTCCTTTATTTCTTCCATAGAATGAAATATTCAAATACCAACTCATTCTGATACCCTAAGCTGGAAATCTTTGCCTGATTTGAAATTGAATTACTCAAATACGAAACTAACGTTTTCTAGAATAGAAATTTTTATTCACTAGTTTAATTTCTTTATATTTTCTAATTTGCTTGAAATTTACTGAATTTATACTGGCAGTTTGGAATTTTTTTTTGAACTCTTGAATTTAGTTTTAGATCAAAATTTCTAGTGTTTAACCCCTCGCCTTGCATGAAACTGCGAAATGACGGAATTGTTTTCGAAATTCAAGTATCCACTGTATTCATATTACTTTTTATGAGGAAATTCCAGGTAATGAATAATAGAGGAAAGAAATACATTATTTCCTTTTGGGAAAAACCACCTACCTAGACTCGGATACGAAATACGTCATACAGTAACCAGGTTTACGTAGTCGTAAAGAGTTCGGGAAACTCGTGGTACTAGGTGGGCGTTGGTTGCCACGCAACCTTCTTATAAAGGCAACAGATAGGTATATTGCCCTACGTGAACTCTTGGCTTCCTATAAAGATATTATATTGCATCGCATTAAAGCAGCTGACTCGGATGATGACACGTGCAGCTTGATTGCATTAGCATCCTCCGGTTAAATAATTTACCTCTGACCTCATGGCTTTGAAGGTAATTTATACTTTTCTGACTAACTAGAATCTGGTAACAATGTCAATGCAAGTCACTTATTATTGGTAAAACATTGCTTAACAATAAGCTTTTTTTAAATTATCATTTAGATCACATCTTCTACAGATAACAAAACATTTTGTAGTGCAAGTTTTCAATGATATTCTAGAAATATAGAAGTAAAGAATCCATTCAATTGAAACAAATTATGCAAAACTTTTCCATAATTTAAGTGAAATTATTGAATGATATAAACAAATAATAAATGCATTATGCCATCAATATTTTTTTGCTAAACATATTTTTTAAATATTTATAATATTCATTTTATGACTCGGTTATTTAATTTTATACGACGATCATATTTGGTGGTATGCTTATTTTATTTCATTATGCAATTTATTGAGATCATCAAAAAAGTTTGTTACATGGTATTTCTTTAAGCTTAGAAAGATAGACAAGATAGCAGAAGTGTTTGTGAAATCAAATTTCATTAGGATGAATAGTTTTATTTTGTTTGTCAGCTTACAGGGGCTTATGATTTAATTGTAAAAATGATTTAGTCGTAAAAACTAAAGATACATGTTTCTTTATTTTGCGTATTAAGGAAATTTGAAGCTATTTAAAGTAATTAAATGTAATTTAAACTGTTGATAATATAAATAAATTAAATTAACTCCAATAACTAGGACTTTTTAAAATAAAGATACGTATGATTAGTAACAATTAAAATATAAGCCTTGTTAATCAGCAAATTGGTCAACTGCACATGCACCAGACTTGTAATGAACAAAATGAAATACTATACCACCAACTGAATCTATGTAAATAACTTTAAATACTAGGGATCTAAGATGAATATTCTAAATATTGAACAAATTTATTTAGGTAAAAAGTAAAAACCCCAATTACTCAATTATTGAACATGCAGCGCGATGACCCATCAAATTATCTATTGTTCAAGAAAAAAATTCAACACGATGGCTTCATTTCTTCCATTTTAACCAGTTGAAAAATAAATCATAAATGCAACGGACAGTCAGAAATACGTGACATCATAATGTGCTATACATGCGCTTCAGACTATACTTTAATACATACCGAGATATTTACCTGATAGCGATTGTTCGTGTCTCTGTAAGGTGTGCGCAAAGTGCCAGATATCCTGGGAGATGAGCGTGCGGGAATATGGTATTCCCGCATTATTATGGAAAAACTCCCGGGATTTAGGAAATTATTTGAGAAGGAATAAGGAAAGATTTTGGAAACTTTCTGTTGTATTTTTCGAAATTGAGGACTATAAGATGTTCCTTGGCGCCTTTTATTTAAACTCTCTCAACTCCATTTGTATATTCGTGTAGATGTGAGTAGCTGCGAAAAATGTCGATAAAATAGGAATGGGGTAAGTCAACCTGGGGCGGTAAAAAACTAAAATAAATTTTTTTGGAATAGAATACGTTCCTTAAAGTGATGAACCCAAGCAACAGGTAACTTTTACACGCGAACAAGTCAAACATTGCAAAATTAAAAAATGTACTTTTGCATATTTTAATTTGTAATGTTCTCCTTGTAAATAGCAGACGTTAAACAGAAAAATACATCAACTAAGAATCATCTTCACCTAATTTCTCCTTTTTTTCTATTCAGGGGCCTTCCATAAACTAAGTTACTAATTTGAGGGGGAGGGGTGGCAAGAATTACAGATATTAGCGGGGGGGGGGGGGG
>NC_046662.1:89084828-89087843 GCF_010883055.1 Belonocnema kinseyi
GCTCATTTGAAGTTACGTTACGAATTTAGATAACTATTTTCCTTATTTTGGATATCCCTATTTTGATTTCAATTATAACTGGATTAATAGAACCCAAAAATAAAATACAACTATTTTTTATTAGTAGTCCAACTGTTTTCGAAAAAATTCGTGTCTTTGGTTTAAAAATTGAACTATTTCGTTAAATGTTCAACTACCTTACTAAAAATTCGTCTCACTTGCTTGAAAATACAACTATTTGTTTGTTAATGAAACTTTATTTGGGGAAAAATGTAGTTTTTGTTGCTGAAGATCCATCTTTTGGAAGAAAATCTTTTTTGGTTGAAAATGCAGACATTTTGTTGAAAATTCAATATATTTCGACTTGAAATCTTAGGAATTTAAAGCGCTTTATATTACATCCAATATCGTACACATACGTTAATTTTATTTCAAAGAATTTATTTATCCATTACCCATATTTTCGCGGAAAATGACCCTATTCCCCACGTTTTGAGAAGTAGCATTTGGGGCTAGGAAAGTGTCATATTTGAATAATTTTAATTATTCTTGATTTATTAGCGAAGCTGTTCGGACTATCGCTACGTTAATTAGGGACAAGGGAAAATAGCCCAAAATTGGTAATAGCCCCCCCCCCCCCCGAGATTAAATACGTTTTTTCCCTGAACACAATAAACCTGTCTTACCGTGAAGAAACGATTGATTGAATCCGAAAAATCCAGGCTTTCTTTGCTTTCATTGTGTCGAGAAACTTTTTACCAAACATTTTATCCCTAAATCTCTTTTTTCTGTATACACCCTTGTTTTGTCTGTCTAATGAATAAATTGGTGTGTGCAATGATGATTCAAGGACAGGCCGCAATTACGTGAAAATGATATATGAAGGTTACATATCCATTTCGTGGGAGGAAGGCAAGTTCATGCTTTGCAGGCCGAAACCGTCTCTCCCAGGGCACACGTTCTTACTAACGACCGGTCAGATTAGATTAGCCGTAGCCAATCAACGCGAGACAAATCACTCTCAAGAAAAAGAGTTATCTAACAAGAAAGGCCACAACGATAGTGTGTGCTTTTCACGACAATAAGAGTGATAATTTTGTCGCTACTGTGAAGGCGGCTCTGATAAATGACCAAGTATTAATCGCAAAGATGCACTCCATACATGCGCTTTCATTCATAAAGTCCCACAAAGCTGCGCCTTCACTAACACGTCTGCCTATCTTATACAACATTCTTGTGTATACGTTTATTTTTCAGGACATTGAAATCAACTTCACCTTTCTTGATTTTTTATTAATTTACGTTATTGACATTTTTACACGACGTTTTTTTTTGCCTTTTTCGAAGTGAATGGAAAGTGAATCGACATTTTTGATCATTTTTTTATGCTGAACACGAATACGGTTTCAGAAAGTCCCTATCATGTTAAGATTTTGAGGAAATTAAGGTCAAAGTCTAAAAAACTCTTTTTTTTGTGTCAATTTTTGAGAATTTGTAGCGGTTGAACCCGACGTGTTGGAAACTTTGAAAATATCTCAAAGCAAAGATTAAACTTTTTATTTTAATTTTAATAATTTTAGGTCAGTTTAAGGATTTAAGGCCTTAGGACCACACTTTAAAATTATTGTAAAAAGAAAAGAAAAATATGTATTAATTTTTCTTCCAAATAGAACAAGTTTAGGGGGTGTGCCATCAGAATTCTGATTTGGAACAGAGATTTTGATTAGAGAAGTCTTAATTATTATTCTTTTTGGAAATTCGCTGTTACAAATTAAAAATTACAATTCTTAATCGAAAATATCGGTTCCAAAGTAATAATTATATTTTTTTATGGAAATTTTCTGTTCCAAGTATCAATTACATTCATATTCAAAAATATAACAAATCCCTTTTTCCAAAATTTGGAAAAAAAATTTCGAACTGTCGAGATCTGACTTGCAAAACGGATTTTTTAAGGTTCCCTTTTTATAAATCAGAATTAAAATGTTTTTAAAAACTTCCGCTCCAAGTCAAAAATTCCCTATTTAATGTCAAATTATAAGTCTTCATGGAAATTCCCGTGTTGATGATTTAAATAATCTCTCTAAAAATCACCCTAAGTCAGGGGTCTCCAAAGGTAGATCCTGTATTTACTGGGCAGTCATCATTTCCTCCACGGCTACCTGTGTACCCTTCCCCTTCCAGTGTGCATCGACACTACCCCTCACTGGATTCGAAGTTGCTTCAGGCCCTCGATGCTATGTCCCCTGCGGAGATAATCCCATTGCTTTCCAACTTATATCTATTTCTATATGAAGTATATCAGTATGTGCAAGAAAAACATTGAACTATAGAAAATTAGATTAATTCCAATCTAATAAAGTATAAATATGATATATGAACATTTTTTGGACGATAAATAATACAATTTTCCACTTTTTAAGTTATGGTGGATTAATAATTGTTTCGAGTTCATAAAAGTAAGTGTTTGAACAAATTATTGCTATTATTATTTATAAAAATATTATCTTGCAATAATTCTCGTAATTTGCAGTTTTTTCTAAAAAATTTCACTTTTGGTCCACTTTTAAATTGTAATGAGATAATAATTAACTTAAGTTAACAAGCGTAAGTGTTTCAAGAAGTTATTATTTTTTAGAAATTGTTGATGCACGTTGTTCGCTTTAGGGCCAGGTGAATTGATATCAATTAAGTTGTTTCACACGTTTCAGCCCACAATCGTGGCCCTCGGCAGTCAGTTTTAATCATTATTTGAAAAGTACAAATTTCAACAGCTTTACCAACGGAAAAAAAAACAATACAAAATTTATTTTGACTCACTTCATTAACATAATAGGGAGCTTATGAAAATTCAATATTCTACTTGAAATTGTTGAGAATCTACCTATAATAACGATTATATTCTCAAACTCGTAAAAATTGCAGGGATTTCGTCGGCCTATTAGAATTTTTAATCAATGTATAGGCGTGAAAATGGCGAGGAAATGGGTAATTTGTAAGACAAAGGCATTATAT
>NC_046662.1:89087943-89089400 GCF_010883055.1 Belonocnema kinseyi
CTTCTAAACACTTTTTTTTTGTATCTATGATAATATATACTTTCCATACACAAAGACAACTGGGAAAATAGTTTTATATAACGAAGAGGAAGTAAAATAGAGTCCATCCATCATGAATACAAAAATATAAGCGGGGGTTAAACACCCTTACATATTTTTAAATAAGCTGAAAACTGCTAAATTTATAGAAAAAATTGTTTTAAAATATATTTTGCACTCGAGATAAAAATAAAGTTCACGTGTTTCGCAAAAAAAATGGTAAAAAAATTAATGGGGCCTCTAAACACTTTGTTTGTGTCTATGATAATATATAATTTCCATACATGAAGACAATAGTGAAATAGAGTCCATCTAACATGAATACAAAAATTACGCGTTGGGCACCCTCCCCTCTTTATACATAAGATCTATAAATATTTTAAAATTTGTAGGACTGGTTTAACCCCTTCATTTTTTATAGAAAATTACGTTATTCATCTTTCATAACGCGGAATCTTTTCCAGTAGGTTTAATCGAAATCAATTTGGTTTTTATACACAAAACTATACAATCTACACTTGAGACCCCTATCTTTGAGGGGCTAACCCCCCCCCCCCCTAATTGTTTCTATTCAGATAAAAAAATACGTGCCGCTTAGTTTTTCGAGTACTACACTGCCTTACAAGTTAAAAAGACACTTATGTCTGTTCAACTTCGAACGGAGACAATCAACGAGAAAGATTTGGTCTCGAAAAAGTATTATGGAATTAATTTTTTATAAATGTTTCAACGCCATTCATAAAAACTGATGAATATTTGTCTCATTCTGTAAAAAAATTTACATTTATGTTTTTTTGCTATAAAAAATCGACATGCGGTTGCTCATAGTGAAAAATACAGGGGAAAAAGCCGAGAGTGGACACGCGGCTTTCTTATCTGTAAAATATCTCGACCTTATTGTTTTTTGAAGACGGAGCCTGAAGCCTTTTACAAGTTAAAAATACCTCTAGTCGATACGCGGTTTATCTGAGTTGTATTTCCATACGTCACATCTGCGTTTAGAGGCCAAATACAACTTTTCAGTGACTTACGGTTTAATCCTGCAGCGAATTACAAATTTTATTCACAAAAAACTTGTTATTTAATCAAATCTATTTGTTTTTCAGAATTCTCGTTTGCGTAGATATATGCAGTATTCTTTTGCGAATCGATTGATGTGAAAATCTCATTTTCGCTTGGAGGATTATGTCATTACTTACTTTTTGAATCAGTGTTTTACCGCACATCATGTGTAGGTATTTCATGTTAATAGCGTGAAATTTACCCGTATCCTTTTCTCGATAGGTCTAGGGGACGCTACCATAGAGTACAGTCTGTATAAATATAGAATTATGTATTGCCCTTTCGGCTTTACTTAATATACAACACGCTCTCGCTTTCAGTTCAGTGTCGAGAGTTGCCTTCAAATAACCTTGGAC
>NC_046662.1:89089410-89101308 GCF_010883055.1 Belonocnema kinseyi
ACCGCCTTAATCGTTTCCAATTGGAATATATATATAAACTGCTGGAGCCAGCAGTTCTAGGCAAACCGGGAACGGGGTGACTGAAAGCGAGAGTTTGGTGTATTTTTATTCCTGATAATGGGCCCTGCTGTGCCGATAACCCAGTTACCCTCGCATATACAGCTCTCCATCTATCTTTCCGTCATTAGTGAATAGGCTCCCAAGATAAACTTAAGATTTTATTTACCTTCATTTTCAGGTCGATGTTGTTCATGCTTGTATTCCATTTATTCAAAATTCTTTGCAAATCTTCGATCGGCTCTGCCATAACAACCTTATCATCTTCGAATGCTAACTCACTGCACTGTACCGACTGTACCCTAATTGTTTGTGGAAAATCGGAAATTGCCTGTCCCAAAGTAAAAATTATTTTTTTACGTGTATTCCGGTGTATTCCCTGTGCTGAACTCAAACTTTTATTTCCTTACTGTAATTATATTAAATTACTATGTATATGTTTTTTTTTTTGTTACTTCATGTTCCTTATGGGAAACTTGTATATTCTGAATTCCTACAATAAACAAAGAAATTAGTTAATGTTACAGTGCATGATGATGCTATTCTTTCAATATCTTAAAAAAAAACTATTTTTCAATCAGAGAATTCAGGAATTATATTAATGTCTGCTATCCATATTAAAAGTTGTAATACTTACTGCATTAAAAATAGTCTTTAGTGTTTGAAAATGAATCTACTTCGGTTCTAGAAAGCCAGTACATAAACTGAAGGAATTTTTTTTCATGAATTTTAGTATGTAATGTAAGATATTTATTTTTATAATATTTTTTTAGAATTGAATAAATAATCCATTAGGTTTTTTACAAGCGAAAATTTCAAATGTAATGTGTGTTTTTCATTTGATCATAAATATGTCTATGATCCTTGACTCAGAAGGAAATGTTTTCGAGCGACTAGACTAGAATACTAGATCTTCTTTTCTTTGTTAAGAAGACTGAGATTGACGAGGTCGATAAAAGAGGGATAGTAATCATGAAAACTCGACTCATGGCTTCATTCATAAAACGGCCTACGCATTTCATCGCATGCGAATCTTTACGTGTGCGCTGAAGAGATCTTGACATTCAACTCCAATGCTCGCATCGAGCGATGCACTGCTGATTGTGTCTGCAGTTTGTACTTTTAACGAGCATAATCATCACTCTCCGAATTGTCAGGTCTAGAGTTTTGAATTTTAGTAGCTGATTCCAGTATCTTAGGTAAAAAATAGGTAAGTAAATAGATAATAATAAAATATAGATCCTTTGTGGAAATATAGCGTTCTTCGCAAAATTTAATCATACAAATTTAAATTAAATGAATGCGGTCTATCGTAATCATCATTATTGTTTTTCCT
Organism: Belonocnema kinseyi; assembly: GCF_010883055.1. Classification (NCBI taxonomy): domain Eukaryota; kingdom Metazoa; phylum Arthropoda; class Insecta; order Hymenoptera; family Cynipidae; genus Belonocnema; species Belonocnema kinseyi. The sequence continues at coordinate 89,090,804 of NC_046662.1, forward strand.
TGATTGAGAGGTTAAAAAAAACGAAAGTATACTACTTGTGATAGGAGAGGCTGAAAGAGATTTAAACCGATACTGATTAAAGTTTTACAATCTTCTAAACAATTTGATCAATACCAAAGTCTTGGAATATCTGAATCAATTTGGATGCAATCTTAGAAATTCTTTAGGCAGTATACATGTGTTTCAAATACATCAAACCATTGGTTTCTGAGACCAAAATTTTTAAGTTTTTTAAGGGGGTTTTGAGCTGGGGGATGTGTTCTTTATAATCTTTACATTGTTCTCCTTTCTCTACACTCTGAACCAAACCAATTTCAAGCACAAAGATAGACTAAATCCGATTCAATGCTTCACCCTCTCTTTAATTTCCATCAATAAAGAATAAAAAACGATTTCAGAAGGTAATATGCAAAAAAAGGTTGTTGGAACGATTAAAGAGTCAACCCTAGAGTTGGCATTACTGCGTCACGGTGTCCCTGGCAGCGGAATACATTCCCAGACTGGACTGGGTTTTAGCCTCCAGGACGCCCTCGCTCCTTCTTGTCTTCTCTCTTTTCTTCAACCTCCCTCCCACCCTCTTGATTCTCTCCTCATCCAATGTTTCTCCCTGCCCTCCACGGCATAATGCCGTGTAGACTGCGGGGCCAGGCTAAGGAGCGCGTTCAAGGTCCATCCGAGGTCGCAGACACATCCGACTACCCTCCCTAACCAGAAACTCCTTCCTGTCAATGTAGACAGGGGGGAGAGAGTGAGAGGGTGCTTGGGGGGGGGGGAGAGAAGGAGCTGAAAAGAAAGACAGAAGATCAAGAAGGTAGATTCAAAGGGTCCAAAGAGGGACGAATGAGGATAATGGCAATCGTAATGGCAATGGAAATGTTGAGCCAGTTCGGAGTTTGACGGTTGTCTCTGCAATGAGACTTGATATGATACTCCTCCCACTTGACGTGGAGTCCCGCATATTATACGCACAAGAATAAGATCGCTGCTAAACTGCAGGTCGCTTCTTCTGCTGCGCCATCTTTATATTTCTTCTCTTCCATTTTTCCTCCCCTTCCCCAGGTCTTTTTCTTTTCTTTCGTGTTCTTACTTCTTGATTCTTCTTGATAGCAAAGGGTCACTTTCTGGAATCTAGATCGACTTTCAGGAACAACCTCGGAAAAATCCCAATGTCGCCGATCTTTGCTTTCTTCCAAGATTTTCAAGCCAGATCTTATATTATATTGGGTAGTCGAAATGTAATATACACATGGGAATCGGGAACGTGTGCTCTACGTTTATCGGATTTTGATGAATAATCATTCGTAGTAGACACCAAAATCGCACAAAGTATTCGAGGGAAGAAGAAATCATTTATGAACTCTTGAAAGAGACTTTTTATTCACTTATTCTAAAATCTTTGATCCATCGTCCCATTTCTTTCTTGATGCTTTTTTCTCCATTTTATACAATGTCCCAAAGCTTGGCAAGTTCTATCCATAGGTTTCCTGCGTCTTCCTTATAACGTTTTACCTTTATTTTCTTATATTCTTGTGACAATCATCAAACCACAAAATTATTGTTTTTCTCCTACATTATAGAACAAATTGGTATTCACTCGAGTGAGTAAATCAGATTTGCGCATCCCTCTCTCTTTGGTCTTTGTACTCTAGAGGTTCAAGATTTCCCTTGAAATCGTACAAGGCCAAGGTCGCTCCACTTCAAATCCCGCGATATTCCAGATAGTGTCGTGGATTTCAATCCGTGAGCGATATAAAGTAAAATAAAGAAAGAAAAAAAAATCAAATAACAGGCGGGATAAATTACGATAAAATTCAATTCTCATGGTTAACTGGAACATCAAGGATTAAAGATAATATTACAAGACTTTAAACAAAAGCTCTGAAAGTCGTATCGGTAAAATTTAATCTTGTGTATTTGACAAGATACTTAAGAATTGTATTTTTGAGAAATAATAAAGAAATATACTTTGTGAATACCATTCGTAATTGAAGACCTCCTTTATTCTCGCATGGGAACCCATATACATGAGACCTGATGATACCTCATCTAATGACCTTCGTTTCTTGCCATCCTCCTGTTTGTCACGTCCAGTCTTGACCGAGCTCTCGAGTCTGTCCCAGCGTTTTTTTTTTATACTTGCAAATCCCAAGGACGGGTATCAAGCTTCAAACTGTCAGCGCGTTTTCTTACGGTTTTATATCAACTGAGAGCACATCATTTCCGCGAAAATACTTTCAATACTTTTTCCCATGAATGTCACATTTTTTCTCCTAATCTTTGAATCCCCATTTCCTTCACAAGAAAATACGACAAGTCAATATTTCACACAATTTTAATGACTTATAATCATTGTATTAAAAATTATTCTAAAAGTTCAAATGGAACCCACTTTTATTTTAGAGGTCGTTGATTTATAAGAGCCGCTGCGAATTTTCCTTAGCGGCATTCCAATCTTTCCTCGTGAGTCTATTATACTATACTTCTTCTAAAAGTCTAGAGACTAGACTAGACTAGAGCGATCTCTATTCTGGATTCTGGAAATTGACCTGAAATCGTCAAGAGCAACGCGATTGGAAATCGGGTCGAGAGCGACCCTCGAATGTGTCACGAGAATATCGCTTCGTCTCATTGGCATTACTTATGCTAATAGCTGACCTTCGACAAGATCATATTTTCTTTCAACGGGTTCCATTTATGGGGCATTGTTGTTCTCGCGATGGCTTTTGTCACGATCGCACGAATCTCTCTTTCTTTTAAATATTCCTTTCTTTCGCCCCTGGTCTCTCTTTCTTCTCTTATTCCCTTTTTTAGGCTCGTATCCGCCAATACCTCTCAACAAAACCTAACCGTTTTGTTTCATCAGACCAATGGCAGAAAGAGACGAGGCCACCACTGCCGTCTGGGAATTAGCGCGGATTAACAGGGCCCAGACGAGTGACATTCTTCTGATCAAAGATGTTCTCTATAGTCTATATAATTTGACAAGAGGGCAGTATGTGTTCAACCCATATGCATAATGTATATACATATAGAGACTTTCGTCAATCCTGTATGAGATGCATATTTCCTTTATATATAGCTCTTTCTTTCCTATATGTGCTTTTGTCATTTGAATTGGAAAATGCTCTGGATTCAAATAATAATCCCATGAAGTTAAAGGGATTGAATTTTGAAAGCATCCTAATTTTAAAGTATACATACATTTGATGTATTCTAAATTTAATTCTCGAAAATTCGGAATTACTTGGATTTGCATCTCAATTTTAATGTTGCAGATTCAAATTTGAAACAATTAAACGATTTTAAACGCATATATTTTTTCAGATTAATATCCGGGAAAAATCGACCTTCTTGCCTTTCTACAATCTTGCGTCCTCGGCGAGAATTCGAGGAACTTGCCCCTAAATCCGGACATGCGTAATGTATACTGATCCATTTAATACAAATGCGCAACTCTGATGTCAACGACTTATCCACACGGAGGGTTCATATAGGGCGGAAACTTCCAACGAGTCTGAAAACGGACTCAACTGAAACATTATGATACGTAGAAAATTTTATTATTCATTCATTAATTTATGATTAATGTTGAAGGGTTACTTTTTTGCAAAAAGAAATCAATATACAATTATCTATATTTTGATATTCAACTAAATTAAATTAACCTACCATAATGCTACCACGAACAAGTTTTCATAAAACGATTTCAAAGCACTTGAGAATTTTATGATCAGCCTTCAAATTTCCGCATCGCATATGACGTAAGTTTAAATTCAGAAGTTATTGGAAAATTTCTACAGACATAATCTAATAATACGTAAAAGAAGAAGGAAATATTTAGTTTTCATTTAAAGCGTGTTATAAGGCTTACCAATTTTTAAGCACAGTATTTTTTAGTCTCCATAGTATTTTAGATTTGACTAATTTTATTCATTTTTTTAGAGTTGCGAAAGCAGGTCTGGAATTTTATAATAGCTTAGAGTGATTTTTGAACTGGAAACGGGTTTATTTTCATTTTCGGTAAAATATTGGTAAAAGGAGTTGAAAAACGAGCTGGAGGTTTTCCTACTCTTTCTCGGCCTTTACAATAGATTGCTAAATTGTCCATTTTTTCAGAAAACAAGTGGAAAGGAAAACTGCCCGAAAGCCTTTCCCGAGTGCAGCAGGGTACCGAGAATCAAGCAGAGCAGTCAGGCAATTTATATCTTAACACCAATCCCCAATTTCAATTCGGAGGACCAGGAAACTCTTCGCCAGGAGATTTTTTTCTGTTAATGCGAAAATGTCCACCTCGAGAGAATAATTTTACAGGCATGTCATTTATTCGTGGGTTCTTCCGTCGAATTCTTTACATGCAATAGAACCCCTTTAGAAAGAGACTTTGTGTGGGTTGGGGTTTGAGTGTAAGCAAAGAGGGTTCTAATTTTTAGTCGAAACCATCAATATTCGGCATAGGTATCAAGATTCTAACCTCGTATTACAAGATAGATTGCTCCACTAAATTGTACAAGTCATTGGTTTTGAGACTTGCCTTTTAGTCGGGATTCTTCTGAATTAACGAATTTTTGCCCTTCCCGGCCACGTCTTGGGTTCCAGCAAAAGCCACACCCGCGCCCTTCTTGCTGGGCCAATTTCCACGTGGCAAGGTTACGACCTCCCTAAACTCAACCCTCTTGCCGAAAAAGGGAAAAGCGAGGGTTCCCTATCCCAACGCGTGAATTTATGGGATATGTGGCCTTCGGAAGCTTCTTGCGAAACGCGTGGGTGTGCGTTACCCCCAGTTTTTACCCCTTAAACCCCTCGTATTTCAACCCTCTACATTAAACCTACCCTTGTCTTTTTTGTCCCATTTTATATCCTTGATTCCAGTGTTGTCTGATAACTTTGATACATAGAAAGCCTGATATTCCGCAGTTTGCATCACCGGGGTCGACAAGATTGATAATATTTTTTCAAAACTTGCCCTTCAAAGACCCCATTCCAGATATTCATGATTGTCCTTAGGTCGATTTTCCGAAGGGCATTTCCCACTTCCACATTTCCCCGACTGCGGTAAACTTTCAGACGCGCGGGCGCACCTTTTGCTGGATTTCAAAAGACATGAATGCAAAACATAAAGAACAACTCAGGGTGGTCCAAAGGATCAGGGGAAAAATCTCAAGGTTTGGGTATTGATCGAAGGAAATTTGGGTAGAGTTGGTTGGCATGTGAAGGGTCGACTGCTTAGTTTTTGGGAAAGCAAATTCTGTTTAAAAGATTTGAGTATTTGAAAATGCTGCAATCTTGTTGAAATGTTTTGAGAGGATTAAATCTATAATCTATTAACTTAAATGGAGTTTGTAGGTTTCAACTCTTATTGTTATGAAAATATTAATTCAGATAGCAAAAACGTTTAAGTTGTGAATTATAAAAGAGGCTCAACAATCTGATTTTTCCTTATTTAATTTTTGAATAATACGCTCATCTAACAACTCACTTAAGTAAACAATGTTTTGACTTCTATAAAACAGCCAAACTATTATTAAATTAAAAAGGTCCAGTCTTACTGTCCCCATATGGGGCGGAAATGGGATTTCGAAAAAAGGGTTTTGAAGTTACAGATTTACCTGTAATCAGTGCAACTGATTTTTCACTACTCATTTAAAAATAGTCGTGTCAACGGGACAAGTTTGGAGGGGATGAAACGAGGAGATGAAACAAGTTTACTACCACTTGATTAAAAATGTTGCTAATTTAATCAAAAAAAATGTGCCCGTACGATTAGTCGGGTTTTCGGACAAAAACGAGCAAAAAACGAGAAACACGAGGATTTCATCATAAATAATACATTTATATAGCATGCTTGAATGAACTTTAAGATAAATTTAGAGTAAATATAAAAACCCTCTAAAAAGTTATTTGCACTTTACATACAACATTTGATCTTAAATTTAATTTGAATTAAATTTTTTAATTTACATTAAGTACTACGAAAATTACGCAATATTCATTTGCGTAATTTAATCGACTTATCTAATTATATAATCACAAATAATCTTTGAAGAGTTGGAAGGTAGTTGTTATTTAAATTCATGCGTATGAAACTACAGCCTTGAGCTTTTTCTTACAGTTTTTGTACCTACCCCAAATATAGAATATAAATGCAAATCCGCACCCATATTATTCTCTCACAATACATAATACGCAATTATGAGGGACCTCTAAACTCAATCAATATTTAAGTACATTTTGATACTATAGTATCAAAATGTATTTACATATTTCAAATATTGCAAACTTAAGTACAAATTTTAATGTTTATTATTATTTTAATATTTGTTATCTTACTCCTTATTTTCCATCAATCTCAGAGACACAGATAGACCGACAGCTGGGCATCTTCGTGAAAACCGTTTTTCTTAACGCGAGTGGACTCAAAATATCAACATTGACGAAAACTGAATAGATCTAAATTCACATGAAGCTAATAACTTTCATTATAAATGATGATATTGTAAACATTCAGATTTTATGAACAAACCATGGGTGCTATCCAAAAACTCACAAGGGTCCGTTCAAAAACAACGTCATCCCATTATGGAAAGTTTTTCCAAACCCTCCCCTTCTTCGTCATAGATCACCACACAAATCCAACCCCGAGGTCACGTCTCAAATAAAACCCCCCACCCATTAATTTCAAATGTTCACTTCGATTTCATTTGATAAACGCTTAAAATAAAACACAAAACATACAAAAATTATATTTTAACAGACCTGACAATACTAAATGCCTTCAAAACAGAGAATATAAGGGAATTAATTTTTTTCAATATTATCGTATAAGTACCGTATTCAATTCAATATGAAATGCCCCAGATTTAAAGTCGAAATATAATACATTTACAACAACATAGTTTAATTTCGAACCAAAAAAGTCGTATTTTCTATTAAACAGTTGAGTTTTGAACCCGCAAATATGAATTTTCGATAAAAAAAAGTTAATGTTCAAACCAATAGTTAAATTTTTTACTATAATATGTAGTTGAATTTTTAACACAAATATTTGAATTTTCAAAAAAATCATTATACTTTCAACCAAAGCGATTAACTTTCATCTAAAATTATGAATCTTTAAACAAAACAATTCCATTTTGAAACAAATGATAAAATTTTAAATAAAAAAACACGAATTTTCAACAAAACATGTAGTCAACTTTGATGCATATAGTTAAATTTTAAACTAAAAAAAAGCGACACTTTTTAGTTTAAAAGTGGACTAGTTTAATTTGCAGATGAAGAAATTAATTAAAAAAATAATAGTAGTTTAATTTTCAATTAAAGATATTTCCCACTAATAATATGAATGTTTAAGAAAGTATTTCAACTTTCAACCAAGAAATTGACTTTCAATCAAGCAGAATAATTTTCTTCCTACATGTAATAGTACTTTTTAAAAGAAGGGAAAAATAAGCCGACATGAATGATGGGAACATAAAAATGTTAATCAGTGCCCTTAATTAAATAATTAATTAATTAACAGAGTAACTTATTATCCTTGAGGACTTGCGTAGGTTTTCGGCCCAGGGACGTCACATGAGCGTTAGTGCTCTCTTAAAGTTTTATCGCCGTCCATGGCGTCAGAATTTTACGACCAGGAGTTGATTTAACGCGCAAGTCGCTGTTTCGTAAGAATTAGGCATATTAGGCCTCGTGCTGGCTTTAGATTATGCGATCATTGCACGAGACCTCGTTCTGCATTTTACTAGTCTATAAGTATCTTCATTCGAAGAATCGTTGAACCCCAATGACGAACGTTCCTCATCACAGAAAAAACTCAAAATAACGCATACTCCCCAAAATATAAGATACTAATATATACTTTTTGTATAAAAGCTGAAAAAACTTGTGAAAATAATCATATAGACTGCAGATAATCTTATAGGGCACTCAGCAAATACCGATAGTCTGCAAAAGCTTTATCATTTCTTTATTGATACTTCTTAATGCTTTTCAATACTGTAAAGTAACAAACATCACCTCCTCGATTAAATTAAAACACTAAGTTTTTATTTTAGCTTTCTCGCTATATATTTTTTTTCTATCCTTGAACTCTTATCTTGTCAGGACTACGAATAAAGCAAGAAAAGTGCGGCGTAAATGGAGATAGAGAAAGTTTCTCTTAAATTTGGGCAGACATCTGGAAAAGGGGATCGATCCAAGAAAAAAAAAGGACGAATTTTTTTATTTGATCAGTTTCTTTCTAGGTAGCGTCTAGTATTATGAATTTTTCCAAGTGGAGCTAATCTTACGCAAACTTCCGTACCAACCTTACTTTGCCTCCCGGAAAGATTGGGGGATACAATCCGCCACCTTTTATAATCCCCTGACCCATTTATCACTAATAATATTCATTTAAATTCGTAAAAGTGACAACGCTAGTACTACGTAAAATTCGACATGTACTTCCGTAATAACAGACACTGCCTGTTTTATAATTATTTACTGGTAAAAATCTCAAATTTTTAATATTACGATAAATCACAAATGTTAAACTTTACTTAACTTTAAAATCATTCAAACAAACAGACTTTGTCTCCCTAAAGTCTAAAGCTCTAAGTCTTAGATATAATATTTCAAACGCATTACACTTGTCGAATAAGGTTCAGAAAGCCAGGCTGAGCACTAAATAGTTTACAGTTGCCACTTCAGATTCCAACTTTGTTAGAATCGTCCTTGGCTTCTGAGTAAAGCAAAGTGATTCTGGGATTCAACTACTTTTCTTGTCCAGGGCCTCGTAAATCCAAATTGTACAATCGTGCCACAAATGAGAATTTTCGAGGTAACAGTTTCTCTTGAAATGTTTGCTACGTTATTTCCAAAAAAATTTCGAGTCCGAAAACAGTCAAAGAATAATAAGATTCGGATTCGGTTATTTGAAAGTCCAGTCACTTTCGAGAAACGCTGATCGCTGAGGTTCACTGTGCATCGAATTGCGGTAGGTCCGAGGTCGGAGAACCTATCCATGCATTCTACTCACTTGCCCGGCCTTGCAAACCGATCCAAGGCGGATCTAGTGAACCTTTCGCAAATTTAATAACTTAGTAACTATGACATTACTGGCACAAGCCTCTCGCGTGTCGCACATAAAGATTGAAAAATTGACATTTATTACTCAGAATAACTAAAAGGTTTGATAAAAAGTAGAATGCTGTATGAAAAGAACGTCTTTTAGTAGCTGTAAAGACGCCAGTACGAGGTTGTAAAATAGACAAAATATTACATATAAATTAAGAGTGTAATCAGGCTTCATTCATATTTATATTCACTTTGTTTGGGATTGTACTGGGTGAAAATTATCAGCTAGACTTTAAGTCAAAGAAAAAATTCGCGTCACTCGAAATTTAATAATTTTAAACTTACATCTACAACATTGTACAATTTCAAATTCATAACTATATCATAAATTTAAACTAAAGAGATTTTATTTCAAGAAACCAACATTTATATTTTCTATACACCACCCCTGAACGAATTTAGGTTACTAGAATTAATTGCTGATAAAAGGTTTCTGAATTTCAGCTGGTGAAAATTTTGTAAAAACATTCGCACGTGTATATTTGTCCTCGAAGAAACTTCGGAGCATACCGTATTTATAAATCAGGATCTCTGGCCTATCTCACTGTGACAGAGGTGCCTCGTTAAAGTTGGTGTATCAAATACCCTTTCGTAATCTGGTTAAATTTCGCGCATAAAGCGTGCAGACGTGGAGAAAAAAAGGATAAACAAGTCTGCGGCATGCGCTGCCTTTGCGGTTTTAGGCGGAATCCTCGTTTATAACAGTTGGATTCTTTTCGCTCGTAAAGAATTTCCGTCGGTCCGATTTTTAGAGACGTTCGACTTTTGCACTTTACATTTCTTCTTCACCTTGACTTTCCTTCAATCTGTTGCTAACGCAGTGTGTTATTTTCAACAGGGGCGTACACCGAGAATCCCATTTTTATATCGAAAAAGAAATATAAGTCAAACTTGATAGTATTTAATTTGTTATTAATTAACGTAACAAGACATAATGCCTCCCCTCGTAGTTTAAACGCAAAAGCGAAATAGCCATGATCTAAACGTCTGCATTATTTTTTTCCAGTACAGAGTCTACACTGTCTACAATATACACACAGCAGCCATCTGTTTGTCATAAATTCGAAATATGGCTTAAAGGCCCACAAGGTCATTTTATTCTTTTGAAACTTTTTATCTCATTGTAATGAAGACTGCAAAATGGATGTGTGAATGAAGTGAATTTTTCTTGGCGGCAAAAATGTTAGCTTGAAAGCTTGAATGAGTTTTTGAAAAAAGGGGTTCTTTCATAGGGTTTCCTGCAGAACTGACCACAGACACGCGATTTCCGCGGCACGTGCCCATCCGGCCCCGATGATGGCACGGCCCTGCTGGTCCCAGACCGATTCCAGACCGGACGAGACATATTTATTCCACCGTAACACAATCACGGTCTTCACGACCTTGGACGG
>NC_046662.1:89101408-89109898 GCF_010883055.1 Belonocnema kinseyi
ACACTCCGAAATCGTAGATTATATTTTTGCTCTATATACATATATACAATAGTTGACATAATCCAACATATATATATATATATATATATATATGTACTTACTTGCGGTACGCACACCCCGCGGGTCTGAAAGTGACCGGCTGCCGTTGTCGTTATTATCGATATATCGTCCAATCTCCAGATTCCCTGCCAGAGGTTAGATATCACCGCACAACTAATCTCGTCTGCACCATCCTCTCGACGCAATTCTGCCAAAAATAGATTTTTTTTCTTTTCGAATAATTTAACTAAATATCATCAATTATCAATATTCATTATTATGATTCACACAAAAACTGCTCCTGTTTCGGTTATGAAAGAATCAAGGATTGCTCATTCACAAATTCAAAATCTGCGCCTAAACTGGAGATACAGAATCTGCTGCTGCAGTGGCCGCAAAATGAGAGTGGCCGCAGAGGAATGTATTTTTAGGTTAGTAGCCTTTCAAAAGCTACGTCACGCTATTTTTAAAATTTTTCGATCCCTCCCCTTCTTCGTCACAGATCATCACACAACGATTGAACACCCTAGGGTGACATCACAAATACACCCTCTTCAAATCTAATACCCCCGCCCATCGTCCCTTGCAGTGTGACCTATAGTTTTTGAATGGTCAGGTTAGCCGTTAGAGTGACCAGTAGCGCCAAACAAACCTCCAAATACTTTGTACATGAGGGGAAGGCCTGACGTGTTTTTTGCTTGTTTCCATCCGTAGTTTTTAAAATGAAAGGTTATTAATAGGAGCCTTGAATGTCCAAGTGGTAAGATGCGTTTTTTTAGCAAGTTTTGAGAAAAATAGCTTTCAAAATTTCAATCCATATGAATTGCATTTGAATTATATATGATTTGCTTAACAATTTTTAAGATATTTTTCTCCAAACTGGCTAAAGAGTGCATATTAATGCTAGGGCAGACAAGTCTCATTGAAATAGGCTTTCCTTTAATAAAATACTATTCGAACCCAAAAAAGTGACTTTAGTAACTTTTAAAAATTCCCTCCATAGTTGAAGAAGGAAAATATTGAGCAATTTGAAATTTAGCCCACATTAGGGAGGGGGGATAATTTAACAATAATGTATGCAACTTATTCCCGAGTTCCGATCTGGGCCCGATCGGATTTTCTACATGTGGCCCCCTTGGGGCAGATGATGTGGCTCGCGTCAGAAGCACGTCGGGTCGGGTTAGGTTAGACAAGATTATTTCAAGTTTTCTGTTATTGTCGTGATATTGTTTTTCTTTCATATAACTTAGAATGCCAAAAGCAAATAGTAAATTACGAGTTCGGAATCACAGAATTGTTGGTGAGATTTCTTATATCCGCAATGAAGACGAAGGTAAGCTTTAATTCGCTAGAATCAACATCACAATTAATTTTTAGCTTCTGAAGATTCCCAGAAATGTATTCGAGAAAGCGTCGTCATTATGAGCGCATTCAATATTTATGTCAAAGCATAATAGTTTTTCTTCAAAATGCAAACTCTTATCGATAAATTCAAGCAATACAAACAGAAAATGTAATGTAGTATATTGAAAATGAGATATAGTGTATAATGATATAAATAATGAAGAATATTGAAAAATTGAAGTTTTGCAAAATGCAAAGTTGAAAAAATATTAATTTAAAAAATTTTGAAATTGCATTAATTATAAAAATCAAAAATTAAAGGGGTCATATCTGTGCCAGATCGGGTCCACAATTTGGATGCCCAGATCTGGGCCCGGTCGGGTAGGGCGTTTCATTTACGGTCTGGCGCTAGACAGATTACCCTATCAACCCCACATTTGTCCCGATCGGGGCCCGACCGGCGCCACAACAACATTTCTGGACGGGGTGGTTTAATCTATCAAAAATAAAGATAGTTATGACAATCAAAGAGCAATTTCTATACTCTGACTTTAATGGTCATCCCGTTTTACATTTAATATATTGATTATTTTGCCTGTAAAATGGCCGATTCCATGTAAATAAGTGGCATGATTATTAAAGTTATAAGTATGTCATAAATTTCAAGCATGAAACCTGACCCAATAGACATAAAAATTATCCTGCCCCTTTAACCTTTTTCTGGGATTTAGCATTTTTACCCAGATTTCTCGGATCAGTTTTCTATCCGTTTTTTTTAAACTGGTAAAAAATCATATATAGGTACGCCCCTGATACTTGCGTATTTCTGCAGACCACAATGATTCGTTTCTGGAACAAACGCTTGGCCAAGTCGACGTAAAAATAAGCTTAGACATGACCTTACCACTGCTTTGAATCACCTCGAGCTTAGCTGCCGACTCTTTTCCCCTTTCGTTTCTCTCCCCTGGTCACAAACATAGGTCGTGCAGAAAATTAAAACAATGTCGGGGTATTCAATTCTATGCTCGATGAAAGTTTTTATAGATTCTGACTAACGCTGCTTGAAGATTGTGTGTTGTCCGAATCACGAAAAGTTTTTAATGATTGCTTTTACATCATTTTGTACAAATTGGGCATAAAACAGGGTTATGTCCTCTTGGTAAATCCTTAATTATCAATTGCTTCAAGTAATTTCTATTATATTTCTTCACTTAAAATACAAGACTCTTTATTTAAAACTGTCAGTAATAATTCTATACGCAACATCGCAATTATGATTATCCTCGTGGAATCATTAAAAGGGCAAATAGGCCTTGTCGATATCCTGAGGGACAAATAATAGACGACGAGGGGATGTCCTCGGCGATCTTTATCATTTTCACAGAGGGGCGATTTGGACGAGGATAAGAACAAGGACGATCCACATACACGCAAACTGAAACCTGTATGCCCCGCCTGCCTACTTGCAATTACTTTATCTGTAGCGACATCGAGATAGAATGTTGAGGTGAGCCGGAATGGAATATCGCGTCCAGGGTTACAGGAAAGCGTGGTCGCCGACCGAGATGCGTGGCGAAGGTGGCAGGTGAGGTCAATTTCAATCCGAACTCTGAAATTATCGTTCAGAGATTTACGGAAGTGAACTTTGCCTATAATTTGCAAATAAAGCAAAAACAATGACTAATTCCGTTGGCTAATTCAGGATTATCGTTAATTCAATCAGAAATATTGTCCATTTTTTAATTTTACCAAATCTGAAAGTGTACAAGGAGAAAAAAGAGCAAAAGGGAACCCACTAGCTAAATACCCGTACAAATTTCACGGTTATTACACGGATATTATGCCACTATAGAATAGCCCGTGTGGAAATCAGCCCAACTTAGTCCAACTAATAATTGGGTCCCAATTGAGCAGCCCAAGCAGTAGGAAGATAAAATATCGGCTGTGGTCAGCTGCTATTTACTTCGGTAAATTTATTGTAAACTGAATCCGTTTAGGAATAAATAAATAAATCGAGTTAGTGCTGATAAAAAACGCCGTACGAATAATGAATTAGGCACACGGGTTGAAAAAGGACATAACTGGTATATGTCAGTATCAGAGAAAAAAACGGTTGAAATTTTATAATTTACTATTATAATTAAATACTCAATTTTAGTTTTAGCTATTTTGGAAGGAACTTCTTTAAAAACATAAACTTAAAAAACTTTAATTGTGTAACATAATTGCATCGAAGGAGTTAAAATAAGAGAAGTATATTTCTAAACAACAGAGTAATCGGCTCATTAAAGACAGTTATATAATATAGAGGAAAAGAGATCAGTTAAAGTGAAATTTAAACCACGCAGACCAACTCAATAATTAGTCATAAATAAAAGAAAACTTTAAAATTGTTATATTTTGTGAAAACCACTATTGTTACAAAAATAAATGATATGAACAATTGTTAGTTAAAAAATCATTTTCATATTTAATCTTCTTGAAAGATTTTCAAAAAGATCGTTAATAGCAATTTTTCATCCGAATTTTATGTGATAAAAATACTAAATATTATTAACATTGACACAATTACAACTTTTAGACAAACATTTTTCACAAAATGTTCTTTAACTGCACAAAAGACCGATACAGCATGTCATTATTTAAAGGGTTGCAGTACAGAACTAGATTACCAACAAAATGGGAATTTCTCAAAAAAGCAAAAAACATTCTGTAAAATCAAAGTTAATACTTAAAGACAAAATAAAAGTCCACTCCTGAGCCGAACTGTTCCTAAATTAATTTAGAGCAATTTTGAATAACTAAATTGATCTAGGTTATGGCAAATGAATGTGGAAGCTGACAATCTAATGTGACACAGCAATAAAATTCAATTTTTAGTTTTAAAATTAAGTAAAAACAGGCATTCAAGATATTATGTTTCTGCATATAGGTAAACAAAGCTTAAATAAAAAAAAATTTAGTGATTTTCTCATAGGTTTTCAAAATCAGCTTTGGGGAGCGATTAAAAGACAAATTTTCATATTTTTTTTTGCAAAAATACAAACTTACTTCCGAGATATGAGGATGCTGAATGAGAATAAAAAATTTTAATCTAATAAAAAAATTGCTGTTTCGAGAAAATCAAAATTGAAGATTGCTATATTACACTATGACAGACATTTTCTTTCATAAAACCTGGAAAAAATAAGGAAATATTTTTTTTTTCATTCAATGATAATTAATTAAAAAATATATAAATGCTGAAAAGTGAAAAAAACATCACTAACCTAAAATTGTAACTAAATTGTAATTAGAATCTTAACTAATCATTTTTTAAATTATGGCAAAAAAATAATGTACGGCAATAATCCTTTTACTACAAAGTATATTTGATTCTTTAAGAATTTTGCATCTAAAAGATCCGTTTTCGATAAAAATGTTTGTTACCTAGTTCTGTACTTCCACCATTCTTCCGCCTTGCTCTTCAGCAAAAGGGTTTCTTATTACTTTTATCAATGCCAATATTAGGCTGGTATTATTAATAAAGGCGACAAAATAAATGCTTCACACGTGTAGCCAAATATTAGTATTTACTAACTTTCAAGAAACTTAAAAAAAAAAGATTTTTGCAATAAGAAATGTTCATTTATGCCATTTTTTCCACTATTTGTTATTAAAAATAATAATTGCTCAAGTTTCGTCAAACTGTTTTCTTATTATATAATTTCTGGGGTACTGTGATAACAGTTGGAGTAAAAAATCACTTACCTAAGTAAAAAACATTTACAGTTGCGTATTTATTTAACAAACTGCTTATAACAATTGAGAGTCTGGATCGAGAAACTCCTCCAGTTCTCGAGATCGGGTGAAATTTTATTATTGTCCAAACGTCTCGTGGGACGGAAATTTTAAGTAAAAAATTGATCTTTTTTAAATATAGGCTTGTAGAGAATGATGCGACGGAACTTTTTTCTGTTCTCCGTTTTTTCTCACATGAGTATTTCTAATAATAAGCATCGAAAACTAAAAAAATCGTTTTTCAATTCCATTACTTTTTAAGAAATAAATCATTGTAACTACGAGAAATATTATCGGAATTGTTTGAAACTTTAGCGCTCACACGAAGTATACCCCAAAAATGCTTAAAAATTTAAGAAAAACGGAAAATTTCCTATTTTTAAATAATATTTAATTGCAAATTAAAAACGATCAGTAATCCCATTTGTTTGTTCCTCATTATTAAAGGAAGATTTCTGGAAATGTTCAGATGGATTCATTCAAAATTGGCGGCACATCCATTTTACAAGGAAGCATGCCACGCTGCCAACGATAGCTCCGCGAGCTATGCTTATTATTAAAAAGACTCATCTGATACAAAAAAAAAAAAAACAGAAAATACAACAAAGTTCCATCTCATCATTCTCTAGAAGCCTATATTTAAAAAAGATCAATTTTGTGACTTTTAAAATTTCCGTCCTCCGAGACGGTTGGACAATAACTTCACCCGATCTCGAGCACTATTATCGGCGGGAAAACTAGAGGCATCTGCCTTTGAAGCTTAACAACTCAGTCAAACACGGGCCGAAGAAAGGGACCAGCGGTCGACAGTAAAAAAACGCCCCCCCCCCCCTGCTTTCTGTCACTTGTTTTCCAACAAAAAAATTGTCTAAAAATATCGCGATATTTCCGCCTATCCATTAGAGTTTGCAGTTTGAATCGCTTTAATATCTGTATTAGAACTGAAGATAATATAGTTGCACATTTTTGTACTTTTGAGCAACAATTTTTATTATTTTTGAAATTTCTCAACTGCAACTGGTTCACAACAGTTTTCCTCATACTTGCGAATTATTTCAAATTTTTCCCATCGCCGCTTGTATAAGAAATAATGCTCTAAACTGGACTGTTCTTAAATGTACCCAAAAATCCTTACTTTTTTTACATTTTTCAGTCTGTTAGGCACACAATTTTTTTTACATAAATGTCTTCAAGCTCATTAATGTAGAACACTTTCAGCTTTTAAGTGACTA
The DNA here is from genome assembly GCF_010883055.1 of Belonocnema kinseyi. Classification (NCBI taxonomy): domain Eukaryota; kingdom Metazoa; phylum Arthropoda; class Insecta; order Hymenoptera; family Cynipidae; genus Belonocnema; species Belonocnema kinseyi. The sequence continues at coordinate 89,107,804 of NC_046662.1, forward strand.
TTTTTTTGTTGCGCTGGCATTTTTTTTGACTGAGTTGTTAAGCTTCAAAGGCAGATGCCTATAGTTTTCTCGCCGATAGTAGTAGGCGTGTTTCTCGATCCAGACCATCAATTGTTAAATTAATTATTGCCTACAAATCTTGATTAAATGACAGTCTTAACTTGCTACTGACAGAAATTATTGAAAAAAACCATTAATTTCCACGAATAAACAAAATATAAGGCATTTTAGGTCAGAAATAAGTGTTTTCAAATTTGCCCACTACATACTGAACTATTTGTTTATATAAATGGTGTATAAACCTTAAAATTTTAATATGGAGAATCGAGTATTGAAAAAATGCCAAAAAAGTACGGTATAAACAAAAATGCTACTCGCTATTTCGCTACTTTTATGCACCATTTCGCGATTACTGCACGTTATTACGCATTATTACACTAATGTGTGCGGAGTCATACGCCAATGAATTCTCCCTCGTAACTCTGCTACACGGACAAAATTCGTAATTCAAAAAAAAAATAGATGCTGAAAGATTAAGTTATTAAAACAATAATATATTTAAATAAAGTTATTTTCGTTTTTAAAACAGACAAGTTTGATCAAAATGTGAAAATTTGTACGCAAGTTCGAGTATTAATTCCACTCACTTTTATTTCGGTTTATCCTTTATAATCTTTATAATTGTAACTTAAAGTTCGAAATCAATTACATATAAATTTCAAAACTTGTCGAAATTATTCTTATATTATAATTAGCGCTATATTAAAACTTTAAAATTTTTCAATTAAGCTATAAATATCTTTGTTCTAACCATTTATAAATGTAAATTATTAATAGTAATATTCGAAAGAAATTCTGCTGCAAATCCCTGATTTAAGGATTTTCCCATAATGCCTTTGGTTTGTTTGCAACGATATTTGTGGCAAAGATAAACATCTCTAGTACAACTATAATTTTTTTTGCGTAATCCCACGACTATATGCGTTTTTTCTGACGATTATAGAAAATTTTGTGAGATTTGCGGAATATTATGTGTGTTTTAATAAAGTAAGATTTAAAAGATTTTATTTTTCTCTGTAAACATTTTAATATTCCCAATTTGAAATTTTACGATTTTTAAATGTTACAAATATAAATTCTTGACATTTTCATGGTTCCGATTAAAAAATTGTTTTATTATAAACACATAAAGTGAGTAATTATTAGCATCACTTTAATAATTTAACATTTCCTAATTTTAAATATTTCTGTTCGTGTCCCTAGATATATTCAGAATTAAAAATATATATATATCAGCCTCATGATTCAGAGATTTGCCGTTAAGGATACAAATTAATATTCAGTTTCGAGGTCTTGCAAATATTTAATATTTAATTAAGTCGATCGAAATAACAACTAATTTGTGAAGGATCATCCCAAATTCTGAAGGCCGTCCTTGGGGCGCTGTATGCTAGGTGAGATACATAAAAATGTTTGCTTCTCTCAAACATATTGCGTAGAATAGAGCGTGGGCTAGAAAAAGATTCTTTTTATAAAAGATCATTCGACTTTTCAGTATATTGCATAGGTCTCTGTTTACATTTTTCGGCTTTTCTACAACTTGTATTAGTTACAGTCCGAAATAATACTGGACATATATATTTTTTAAACTCAACCATTTAGCAAACAAGAACTAAAATTAATTATTTAATCATTTCATATTCTTTGGAAGCCATCCTAAGAAAATTCTTTAATAACACTCTTGAGACATATAATATTAATATCAAGGTAATAAGAAAGGTGCAAAAGACGGTAGCAGTGCATAAAACGATTGCTATATGCGATAAATATTAAATAAGTTTGATCTAGTTAAGAAAGGCAACACTGTATGTGTCATTATCAGTTGGCGGATATAGACTACATTAGATATATCATATTACCTCTACATGTACATACGTTTTATTTAAAGTTTCATTATTAGGCACCACTACGAAAGTAAGTAATTGAGAGCCTGTTAACCCTTTAACGTCAAAAGGACACTCTTTGAGTGGCCTCTTTTCTACTTTATTTTTCACGATGAAGACGTCAAGGAAAAAATTCGTAAAGTACCAATCCC
>NC_046662.1:89109998-89123307 GCF_010883055.1 Belonocnema kinseyi
ATTGGTACTTTACGAATTTTTTCCTTGACGTCTTCATCGTGAAAAATAAAGTAGAAAAGAGGCCACTCAAAGAGTGTCCTTTTGACGTTAAAGGGTTAATTCCCAAACAGAAAAATTCGGTAAAAATAAAATGAAATCAATTACCAATTGAGAACCATTTCTCGAGGAATTTGTTGATTTCTTATAGCCTAAAGTTTGGATATGTTATTTTTTAGTAAAAGTCATTAATGGAGTCTCAATTGAGATTCTGAATTTGAAGCATCATGTGTAAGAGGAAAAATAGTGAAAATGGAAAGAATGGTAGCAATTGGTTCCATAATTAAAACATTTTTTAATTTGAAAAATCATCTTCTAGCAATTCTAAAGATAGAATAATTCATTGAATACATGGAGCATCACTTTAGAATTCGTATCCCATTCTAAATTCCAAGCAATGCATTTCTTGTTGTTTTTTTTTCGATGGAAGGCAATCGAACTATAAAATGATCAGCATTATGTGCGGTACCCGACCTTATGAAATCAATAGACCGATATTCTTTCATGATAAGGTGCATCGATTTATGAGTTGACCTTGTTGAGTGTGGTCTCGAAAGAGTGTACCTTAGTACAAAATACATCGCACCTGCCTCTTTTCTGCAATGGATAAACTTTGCTCTTTATTCGTTTTAGTGAAAAGAAAATAAAACATTCGTTTGCAAATATTCAAGTCAATATCCATTTCATAAATCCCACATGAATTCAATTTGTATTCTGCTTTTTATTGTAGACAAACAAATATTGAAAAATTATTTTGTGTGCAACATGACAATTTATTTTAGGGCATCCACGTGCCAGATTTTAAAACGAGATATATGTAGTTTGTTAACTCTTGAATTTATTTTGCGTGTTTGTGCTTTCATTCAACTCAACAGGTTGTAGTTTGAACCCTGCGTATGCTCGAGTTAACCTCGTTACCAAGACCGATTTACAATTACCAGTTGCACAAATTCCGCATATTTCATTATTTACCGCAAAAAAACCATGTTCGAATTAAACTCCTCTCATATTATAAGTAAATGTTTCATCACATCACAGAAAAAAACTAGGAATTCAATTTGGTTTCAGGTCATTTTCTTAGAAAATTATTTTGTGAACTTTAGTTATGTTCCCTCTCTTGATCAATGCACAAACTGAAAATTAATTGCATTCCTTTCAATATTCATATTGTTTCATATGAATCATTTTTCAATTTGTGTTTCAGTGCATTTTGACACCGTTTCTTTATTAAAAGTGAAACTTTATTTTTTCTGTGCTATTTAAATAAAATTCTTAAACATTTGTGAAAATCTGAATTTATTGGTTTTCCTAACAATGAGTAATTTGCTCAGAAAACTTTTTTTAATTCCAATTTAAATTCCTAGGTATTCTTCTTTTTATCAATACTCAATGATAAAGTTAAAATAATAAAATCGTAATACAAATACGAAATAGTTTTGTTTTAAGATAAAACAAAGATATTAATTTTTTTACATTGTAAATATTTCTTGGTAAAAGAAAATAAAATAATTTTTTTTAGTTATCAGCAAGTGGAAAAGTGAGAACAATGGTTATAACTGATAACATGTACTCGTTTGCTCATTGTCAGCTCAAGGTTCATTTCCAAGTCGAAGCGGTCACTCTTTGAACAAATATTGTTCCTGTGTTACGATGAATGGTATATTTGCTTGAATTTTCCTTTAGAGACTTTCTACGTTACCAGAGTTTATTTCACACTATATTTTAATCGCCAAGTGTTGTCAGTTATTCGCTGCCTGGAAAGTAATGACGAGTTTTACTTTACCTAAATACAAATAAATCTGAGCCAACTACTGTCTGAATCGAAATTAGTTATTTTTATAAATAATTTCTAGACATAGACGTAGGCAAACAAAAACGACAGAATGGGTTGATATAATATTTATTATTATGAAGCAATTATGCGATAAACCTCATTCCTCACCATCACCTCTCTTTGCCTCTCTTTATACCTCTGCGCGAACTATCGAAATAATGGTCAAATAGATAAAAATGACTGATTGAAAAACAGAAGGCCAGTTACTGATTCAATTAGTTAATATTTAAGAAAGTATTACTTAAAAGTGCTAATTCAGATTTTTAGAGAGGCGTCGCCAATATATTAAAATTGTTAAAAACAAGACTCTTTTTTATAATTTTGAAAAATTCAAGATTTTCAATCTTTCGCCACTGCGTAAGTTTGACAGAAAACATGACGACGTGTTTACGACTCAATTTGTGCTAGGTCAGCTTCACCGGATATGTTCAGCTTCTCCGCGAATTATTGACGTATTGGTTTTTCCAACGTGAACTTTCGAAATTAAGTAATTTTCAATATTACGTAATTAACAATATTCTTCAAGCATTTAAAAAATGGCAAAAGCATTAAAAAGACTGTCATATCAATCAGTTTTTGAATTTAAAGCTATCAAGGATGGGTCACTGATTTGCAATAAATTTCCTTTTAGAATGTACATGCAGGAGACGAAACATGTATCGCACCACAATGCTTTCACTCTCGCGTCAACGCATACCAAACTACGACACGAATAAATCTGTCAGGGGAACATGTTTATTTTTTTAATGTAGGAACAATCACATTTCGCTCACAAATTTCCTGCTACATAGAAATAACGTTTTTGCTAGCTTTGTGGTTATACTGAAAGTAGGAAAATGTTGAAAATTTATTGTTTCACATTTTTGTCTGCAGAATTAAATTAAATTCTAAAGAATGATACAATTTATGAACAATCTGATAAAAAGAGTCTAAAATATTAGAATTTTATATTTTAAAATTCGTTTGTTTGTAAGGCCATTCGAGTTTTCAGTCTTCTTCTTGCAACTCATCAAGTGAATTACACCGCTGCCAACCTCTATAAAATTGAAAGTTTAAAAATGCACAAGTAATATATCTCAATAATTTTGAGAAATTACCTTGAGTATCTTGGATGTTTCCAGTCCGCGTAATTTGTTTAATTTTGAAAACATTACATTTTGCCAACTCTAGTATATAATGCTTAAAAGAGAAATGGCCAGTAGTTACCCATTTATGTTCAAACTCCAGAATTAAATCGAAAGTTAAAAACTTGGTGTTTTCTAGTGCAGAGTTCGACGCACTTTTATGCGCTGCGCATACCTGGTTTCTGATTATAATAGTAGTTGTTATAATGGAACTTGCTTTCTTTGAAAGTGCAAGTACTCTCACACTTTTCTCTCTTGATACACATTTGATTACAATTTCTCGACAATCTCGTGACCACAAGACACTTTTCAGCCTCAAGCATGAATTTTTCTTGATATTTAAAAAAACTTGTTAACACTTTCTTTTGTCGTCATAGTGTTCTAATTTTTCCCATTGGAATAAATAGCATTTACAAAATTCCAAAAACACAGGAAAATGAACATTGTAAGCCAAATAATGTACGGTATGAACAAAGTCAAAAATACATAAAATTTAATTCTTGAATGCCCTACAAAATTATCATAACAACTTTTTGAATTTTCTTGAAAAATCGAAAAATCAAATTTTGACAGTTTAAGAAATAATGGAAAATTTAAAAACTATATTTCTTCATTCAACAATTTCACAGTATTTCAATGCGATGTACAATACGATGCGGTAGAAAATTTAATTGTCAAAGTCTGGATCACAGAGGTTAGGGCAATAATTTAGAAGTTAAAAAAGGTAAGAGTCGTAACTCTTTGTTGGGTTTAAAGTTAAAAATTCGAAAAACTAGGATTTTCCAATGTAGTATTTGTTATCATCGTGTACAATAGTAAAGTACAACAACAATCAATAGAAATTGATGCAAAGAGACAAATATCATGATAATAAATTATTGCAGCAAAAATCTCACTATTATAATCAAATTTTTTAAACAAAAATACATTTATAGAACTTTTATAGGATCAAATTTTTTTATGTCAAATTCACTTTAAATATAACACAATGTTATTTCACATTAAAAATGTTTTTAGGCAATAGTATTAGTCATTGCTGTTAATAAATTACATAAAAAAACTGCATTATATTGGTATGTTTTTACGGAAAAATTATTTTCTTAGCGACTAGTCTATTTAAAGATGACTTCTCAAGAAGAGATAATACTTAATGCTGCAAAAGTTCTATAAATGTATATTTGTTTATAAAATTGGTTTATAAGACTGAAAATTTTGCATAATTTATTATCATGATATTTGTGTCTGTGCATCAATTTCTATTGTTTTTTGTTGTACTTTACTAGTTTGCACTAAGATAAAACATGTAATAAGACTTATTAATAGGTATATTATAGTTGTATGCGTACAAATGAATGCGCGTATTTATAATAAACTTTTAATCTGGCCTTCGAGAAATTTCTAGCGTTTCTGAAATTGGTAGGAATTCCGGAAATGTAAGTTTACCATGCAAAAGTACAATCAAAGTTTGGCCACATAATAAACATGTCTAAAAGTGTATATCATCATTATCTTCATATAATTAAATCATAAGTTAATATTGGGAACCGTTATAAACAATGTCTACGGGAAATTGTCATTTATGTAAAATGATCATATAGTTTGATAAAATTTAGATTAAATTTATGTCAAATCTGCTTCTTTTTTGAGCTTATATTTTTCAGATAAGAATAGCGTGTACGAATGCATTATAATAAATTTGGAATTGGTCTTTCATAAAATAATGTATAACCTTATTGAAATTTATTTTACAAAACAATTTTAGGGATCCAATGATTTTATATTTCCAAGATCTGTGAATGCTTCCTCTCTTAGTGAAAATATTAACCGATTTTCATGAACTTTTTTCCATATTTTAAAATTTATGTCATGAACTTCATTCAGCTAATTTAAATTTAATTGTATCATACCTGTATAACTTCAATTATTGTAACATGTCTCAATTTCAGAACAATGAAAGGCGTGCATGCTAGTTAAACAAAAGTAGTGGCATGCTCGCAGCGGGGAACTTGCCGGGCTATCGGGCCTGGGCGGCATCACCCTACCGCCGGGTAGCCACCATATCCAGGACAGCACTTTGGAAAACGCCGCGTATAGACTTCTACTAGAACTAGAGCAACGATTCCCAAACTTTGTTTGCACTTTCTGGGAAGCGGCAGGGTCACCACCCTCAAATTTTTTCACAATACTGGAACCCAAGAGAGACACTGGACGCCGGCCGTTCGTGCTCGATTGCATGCTTCGCTGATCTTTTCGTTGTTAAAGAATTATAGCCGGTTGAGGAAAATTAAAATTTGTTTAAATATTAATCAATAGAATTTTAATAAATTGCATTAGATTTGTTAGAATATAACATAAACGTTATAAAAGCTAGAAAAAAATCGAATAATAACTTTAAGAGTTATCGCACTTTTGTTACATTGAAAAGATTTGTAAATACAAAAAACTCTCGCTTTTAGTCAAGTGTCAAGGGGTGCCTTCAAATAGCCTTGGACTGTTTTCGGGGGGATCGAAACGTAAACAATGAGGGCCGCCTATATATATATATATATATATATATATATATATATATACTGAGGGAGGCAGCAGTTCTAAGAAGGCTGAGAACGGGGTTTTATCACTAAATAGTCAATTTAATTTTACTTCTTTTCTTCTTTACTGCCATCCTTCAAATATCAGTCACAACGACACAGAAAAAAGCTAAAATAATTTTTACTCCATCTGTGAAAGAACTCAATTCAAGTTCTTATTGTCTAAAATCTGCTGCGTCTCCATTTTGGATCAATATCTTCCACAAATCAAGTTCAGATTTAATCTGTGCATTTGTACTCCCTTCTTTGACTTGGCATTGCCCTTGATCCATTGCGTAGAAATCAAATACTGAGAAAAATATCTGGCTGGCCAAAAAAAAGTTTGGTTGCGAGAAAAGTAACAAAATCGTTTGTTTGATCCAACCACAAAGTTTGATAGTCTCAACAATTTTATGTTGTAGACATAAAAATATTTTGCTGGTTGAACAAATATATTTTGTTGGTTAAACAAACATATTTTGTGGAGTTAATCATATTTTTGTAGATGAAATCAATTTATTGTTGGCATTGTATGCCATTTCCCTTTCGGGGTAGTCCTGACTCACTCGGTGCGGAAGGGAGAAATGTGAGGAAGGGATATAAAATTTTTAGATTGATCTACACTTCTAGTGATATTTATTTAAATAACACTTTCTTTCCGCAACACTGCTCCGACCCTGGTTGCAGATAAATTTCTCTAACAATCATCCCAATCGAAGATCCACACAAAGTGGTCATGTGAGGTTCCCCACTTGGGTCCATTAGTATCTAAGATTTTTTGTTTCAGGCATACATTTCATGCATTTTTTCACGCAGGCTCTCGTGTTTTTGTGGCTTCTTATGTCTCTTCTAACTAAGGTCTCATTGACATATTCTAACCATTCTTTCCGCGGTCTGCCTTTGGGCACGCTGCCATTTACTTTACCTTGATGCGCTTGCTTCGTTAGTCCTTCATTTCTAAAGTCAATCAGAGGAAAATCACCAAAACAACTATCATTTTTTATAGGATTACAACTCTAAACAGCAAGCATTCTTAATTCACAAAATAGTCGTAGTATTTCCTTAAATAATATCTGAAATAACAGAACACGCAATAAAGTTTTATTTTTTTCAAATTATCTTTAAAAACGCTCATACATTAAATCGAAATTACGTTACTTTTTCTAGCATATCAGCTGGCATCAGCCATGCGTAATGCGCGTATTCAGAACGAGCAACCAAATAATTCGGTACAAGTAACAAAAGGTACCTGACAATAATTTTGGTTTGAGGCAAATAAATTATGTTTTTATACCAACTACTTTGCAGTAATCACAACCAAATTATTGTAAAGCTAACAAAAACTGCTCAATAAAATTATTCTGTTAGCGTGACCTTTTTTTCTCAGTAAAGGGACTAGAGTAAAAATAAAAAACTTATTAATAAGTGGTACTCTACTATATCAATTATAGTTTAATATATATTCAATAATATATATTCAATTATAGTTTAAATTCGACTAGTTTCTAGGAGTGCTGCTATTTCGATTTCCAAAAATAGAGGAAGAAGTAGATGTAGAGAGTGGAGACCTGTTCTTGGAAAAACAAAAGCGAGCTACTTCCGTTTTACGATTTCACATATTTATATATGCACTCGCGATGGCCTTCGTCCATGTTTGGTGGTAAAAAACGTCTTATGGGAATTTTGCATTCGTTCGCCCACTCTCTCCGATGCTTAAAACGACCGTGGGCTTCTATGTGGGCAGCTTAACAGCATCAGTCGTCGCGTATGCACTCTGATAAGTACGTACAATCAGGCATTGCAGACGCTCGTCTCATTTTTGGGATGACATATCGCGATACATGGAATATTCCAGAAAAACGAGAATTGATACCTCCATCTGAAAAAACCATAACAAACAAAACAAAGAAATAAGAAGAATATATCATTTATCGCAGCCAACACACTTTGTGTTTTGCAAAAGTATTTGAAGCATACAAAAATCCCCGTCACTAAAAGTGTAATGCGATACAATTGTTCAACTTGAAAAACTGTGAGTTTCAATTTTAAACGTAGAATTGTTAAAAATTCAAATTCTTAACCTTTTAGTTTTGAATGACTAATTAAATAAAAACTCAGTATTAAATGGTAAATTTAAAATGTAAATTTTTGTTTTTGTTATGAAGGTTCAAATTTTCTTATTGCAGAATTATTTTTAAGCTCTGAAAGTTTCGAAATAAGAATTGCTCTGTTTCTAAGATTTTAATTAAAATGGCTTAATTTGGTCAGCCTCTAATTAAAAATTTTGCAATTGTAAAATTGTAATTCAAAAGTTTTTTAAATCACTTGATTTGATTGACGGGTAAAATTTTTGAAAACTGCAAAAAATTCACCGAACAGTTCATTAACCTCTAACAACATTACAGTTCCTTTGTAAATGGCAGAAGAGATGACGTCACAGTTTCCGGCAAATCCCTGAAGACGAACCTGAAAACGATCTTCGATTACTCACGATCCCGTTAAGTGACTGGTGTAGAAACGCCTGAACTCATCGTGTACCGAGACTGAATCAACGACCCAGATTCATTATTGCCTCTGGGGCTTTTGATACTCGAGGGGCCTCCACGGGCGCTAAATTAAAATTTTCTACTTCACGCTACCGAGCTGTCACATATCAGCGTTGAAACTCTAGAATCGGCTTACCAAACTCGTCACCAGTCGATGATCTGAGACTTTTTTCTCGCATTCAATTACTTAAAAAACTAAACACGAGATCATAATCTCAAACGAATGGACACATATACCGTACTTCGCCAAGAAAGTGAAATAAAAAATGAAAGATAAATAAGATTCAGAGCAAGGGTAATTAATGTTTTACAGTATATTTTTTCAAATCTTGAGGACATTAAGAGATTTACCGGAAGTTGGAGAAGAGAGAAATTTGCATTTTGAATCTCTTGCGTCCCTGAGCACGAAGCGACCATTCATATTAGTCTTATCTTTATCTTGATGACCTACTTAAAGACTGTTGGTACATTATTTGACTGTTACGTTCCGGAATATAAAGTAAAATGGTAAGTTGTGGGAATATGTGAAAAAATCAGCAACACTTACGAGTTTATTACCTACATCTGCAAGTATAGAGTGAAAAAAAGGATGAAGAGGGTGGAGAAGGAAAAAGAGCAGGACATAACTGTACCATCTATCGACTACGTTCGCTGACGTGCACCTTTTCCAGAGTTCATGAACTTCACTGTGCCGCCATGCCAGTGGAACTGAATTAACTGAAGGTCATTACTCCACATCGGTCGCCGGCCCAGAAAGAAACCGCAGAAATGCTGGACTTGATTTGCCCCACAGATTTTCGTGTAGACTCTGCATGTTATATTATTTGATAATATCTCATTCCTTTTTAGTTAATCAAGAACCTACACCAACATTTCATCGATGTCTACCTTTTACGCAATTCCTTCAAGAGTTTCACTTGAACGATAAGGATGTCTAGTACAGGGTGCTCACATGCATGCATCTGACCCTGAAGGTTCAAGAGCATCGGGTGAACGTCCGCAACTTAAGTGAATCCCCTGCTTAAATACAATCCTTAAGCGTGTTTAATTTCGTTTTCGGATTGTGCTGAGTGCATCAAAGCTCTGAGACCACTCCGTGCATCTGCTGTCGATGAAAAACAAATCCTATCAATATATGTCCTTAAGGTTGTTACAAATGTCAAATGATTTCAAAGTCTGCTAAAAGCCTTTCAAATTACAAAATATACAAATGAAGAATTATTTATAACTAAAGATCAAACCTTTATAAGTGATGAAACTACAAATGTAACATATAAAATTGGAACAATTTTCACTCTTAATTTTAACCAATTTCAGTAAAATCCTTAATATGAAATCTCTAAACGATACTGTCGATTTCGATTGTCACACTACTCGATTTTCATTGCTATATGCGTGAGACACGAGTTGTGAATGGGTTATACAGAGTTGGAAAATACTGAAAAAATTGTCACGATTGCTCGTTCTTTGATAGCTACACGCGTGTGAAAGAGACACTCGTGAGTCACCGTGAGTAAGACAGTAATGGAACGTTGCACACCTTTTTTTGAAGTTAAATGATCCCAACGGAGCTGGCTTGATCTGCGCTTGCTTGGATTTGAGTGACGTTCATTGGCTACGGTGCGCGTCTGTGCTTGATTTTTAGATACGCACGCGAACAAGAGCTAATGACCGACGCACTTTTCAAGCATGCGCAAGCATTTTTGGATCACTGTTGGGAATAATAATCGAATCAAATTTCGAGGTCGATAATACTGATCAACGCTTCTCATTTACCACCACCTTTCCACCCGTACCACCGCAATCGCAATACAGGGCATCTGCTTGTTATTTATGTTCGAATTTTTATTTCAATTTAAGCCTCTCTGCTTGTTATTTATGATCGTATTTTTATTTCAAGTTCGGAAAGAACATTTTAAAGCCTTCAAAGCATTTGAACGAGCTATCTGGACCATTAAATATATCTACCTGAGTGCCTGCGGAGAATTTCTCCGAGCTTCTCAGAGCCTTGAGAATCTTTAGCATATACTCTGAGATTTCTATCGGTAGTAGGGTTAGTATATTTTTAATTATAAGTTAATGTTTAATCTATTATTTTTTATTAATATAAACATTAACATTAGGTAATATTTCTATGAAGCATGGAATTTGTTATTAAAGTCCATTGCTGGTGGAAAACGCGATAACAACTTTTGAAATTTTGAGGTTAGGAATTAATTTTAGAGTACAAGAGCGAATTGCTAGTCGCAGAATTAGATAATTTTGGCTACGTTAATGTAAATCTTCCGTATACATCTACAAAAATCTATCAAATATTATTTTTTGCTATGAAAGGTTACGAAAATGTACTACAAAAACTTTAAGAAAGCAAAGCTTTTGCTGAAAATTTTCGGACAAATTACACAAAGATTTCATTCAAATTTATAAAATTTTTGGTGAAAAAATAGAAACTATTTTAATCAGGATTAAAATAAAAAATAGCTTTTTATGTTTTCATCTTAGGTCTTTTTGATAAATTTGTTTACTGCGAGCAGTTCGCTCTTGAAATGAAAAATGTAATATTAACCTTAAAATCTCAATAAGTTGCTACCGAATTTTTTTGTCAGCAATGAAATTTTATAACAAATTCCATGCATCACAGGAATCATACTAAATGTTTATACTGAATGCAAATAATAACTAAAACATTAACTTATAACTAAAAATACACCAATGTTGCACTAACTTTACTCAATATCAGAAAAGTACCATTAAACTCCTTGCACTTGACCTTCACAGAAAAAACAGCTGTATAAAATATATAGGCTTCCAATGTTTTATGTGCTTTTAAACAATATATGGTTTAAGAAATGTGGGATTGAATGAATTATGTTCAGGTTTATAGATGTATCGGGTTTTCATATTTATATTTCTAACAAAACATACAAATTTTCAACAAAATACGGAAATTTTCAAACAAATAATTCCATTTTTAACTAAAACAAATCAAGTATCAATAAAAAATATCAAATTTTAAACAAAAATAGAATAATTCAGTTTTCAGTATATAAAACTTAATATTCAATAAATAAATGAAATTTTCTACAGGTTATTTAAAATTTTAACCAAAACAGGCGAATTTGACAGCAAATAGTAAAAGTTTTAGCAAAAAAAAAAAAATGAATTTTTAATCAAAACGATTAATTTTTAATTAAACAAAATTTTATAAGAGTTAATATTCGATCAAAAAAATGAAATTTTTTACAGATCAATTTAAATTTTAATTAAAAGAGATGAATTTGACACCAAATAGTAAAAGTTATAACAAGAAAGATGATTTTTCAAACACAAAGATTAATTTTGTATTAAAAAATTGTTTTAAGCAAATAATAGAATTGTCAACTTAATTAATTTTCAATGCAAGAACAATATTATTTAAAGTATTTAAAATAAAATAGAATTCACTTTAAATCAGGCAGGTTCTACATATTATTTAGCAGAATCTCTCATCGATTAAAATTGTTTTATAGTAAATTATGCAAGACATTTTTTCCAATCTAAGACAAAATAATCGAATTTGGACATCTATGCTAAGAATAATAAAAAACAGATTATTTTTTACCCATAACATTAATTCTCTACAAAAAAACGATTAGTTTTCAACCAACAATGATATAATTAAAATTTTCCTTAAAGACATTAATTTTTAACAAACATACAAAATCAAGAAAATAGTTCAATGCTAAATAAGCAAGATAAGATTTTAACAAAGAAAAATAATTTTCTACCAGAAAAACGAATTTTCAAATGAAAAAAAATTAATTTTTAATTAAAAATATAATCTTTTATCCTGAAATTGTGCAGTTGAATTTTTAATAAACTTTTAACAAAATAGTTGAACCCTAATCAAAAAGATCAGTTTTTAAACAAATAGTGGAGTTTTTAACTAAAAAAGATGAATTTTTAATTAAAAATATAAATATATTAAAAGAATTAATATTGAACAACAATTAAATTTCAACAAATTAATTGAAATTTTACTAAAATAGATGCATTTGATGATACATACATAGTTGAATTTTCAAGCAAACAGATGTATTTTCAACCAAGAAGGTTAATTTTATATAAAAAAGACGATGTTTGAAACAAATAATTGAATTTTCAACCCAAAAATATCTATTTTTAATTCCAAATTTCAGTGTTCCACCAAAAGCGGGATAGTTACATTTTCAGTTAGAGAATTTAATTTTTACAAAAAAATAGGAATGTGCAACTTCATAGTTTTTTTCTCAATCACAAAAGTGAATTTTCAGACGAGAAGACTAATTTCCTACCGAAATAACGAATTTTCATCGAAATTTGTGCATTTTCAAACCAAAGGGTTGAATTTTCAACTGCAAAAGATAAATTTTTAACTTCAAATATCAATTCTCTACCAAAAATGACTTAATCCAATTTTATCTTACATAAATTAATTTTGGACTAATTTTTAAGAAACTTTCAACAAAATAGTTGAATTCTCAATTAAAAAGATGAATTTTCAAGGAAGAAGTTTTATATTTCTAACCAAAAACGCAAATTTTTAACAAAATACATAAATTTTCAAACAAATAATTCCAGTTTTAACTAAAAAAGATCAAGGTTCAATAAAAAATATCAAATTAAAAAAAAAATAGATTAATGCAGTTTTTAATTTATAAAAGTTAATATTCAATCAAAAAAATGAAATTTCCTACAGATTATTTCAAATTTTAACTAAAACAGATGAATTTGACACCAAAAGTAGAAGTTTTAACAAAAAATATGAATTTTCAATCACAAAGATTAATTTTTATTAAATAAATTTTTCTAATAAATAACAGAATTTTGAAGAAATTTTTGATGTAAGTTGTGGGCTTTAGGGTCAGGTGAATTGAAACTAATTAAGTTGTTTCAAACGTTTCAGCACACAATGGTGGCCTATATCAGAGAATTTTATTAAATCTATGAAAAGTACACAATATCTTGTAAGTACGCAGTTTTACAATTGGAAGCAGTATTTTTTGATTAATATCTTAGTTGTGAACTAATAAAAAATGAAAATGATTTATTTTTAAATTTAAATTTTGTTTAATCTTATTAAGAACTATTGATAAATCTTGCAGTAATCTTAAAACATTATTTTATTTTAAAGAAGAGCAATTGATGAGAAAACAATACCAATGTAATCGAAAAAGTTTTGTC
>NC_046662.1:89123407-89138011 GCF_010883055.1 Belonocnema kinseyi
TGATCTGTTTGTACGAAATTTATTATTATAAATTGTAAGAAACCTTATACAGATGCAAATTGTTTTCAACTAAATTAATTTTCAATCCAAGAACAATATTATACAAAATATTTAGAATAAGATAGAATTCACTGAAAATCAAGCAGGTTCTATATATTATTTAGCAGAATCTATCAGCGATACAAATTATTTTATACTCAATTACGCAAGATGTTTTTTTTCCCCGTATGAGACAATAAAATGTCGAATTTGGACATCTATGTTAAAAGTAATATAAAAAAGATTAATTTTTTACCCATAAAATTAATTCTCTACAAAAGACGATTAGTTTTTAACCAACAATGGTATAATGCAAATTTTCCTTAAAGACCTTAATTCACAGTTAAATTTATAATTTAAAAAGACGGTTTAAAAAAAATTATACTTTTAACAAAAAAAGATCATTTTTTTTAAATATCATTTTTCTATGAAAAATGGTATAATCGACTTTTCTCTTAAAGAAATTAGTTTTTCACCAAGAAACGAATTTTCCATGTAATAATAGAATCCTGGAAACAAAGATGAAATTTCAATTAAGAAGTTTATTTTTCAACCAAAAATAACGAATTTTCAACAAAATTCTGAATTTATAAATACTGCATCAAAACAGATAAATTTATTTCCAAATAGTTCAATCTTTAACGAAAAAAGGTCGATTTTAAACCAAAAGGGTTAATTTTCTACCCAAAACATAAAAATGAAAAAAATTAATTATTAAGTACAGAAGGTCAATTTTCAATTTAAAATATCAATTTTCAACCAAAAATAGCAGAATCGAAATTTCTTTTTAAAAAATTTGTTTTTGACAAACTGAAAAGAATTTTTTTTTAATAACTCAATCCTTAATGAAAAATATTAATTTTCAACCAATAATATTACGTTTCTACAAAAATTTATGAATTTTCTACAAAATCTAGAAAGTTTCAAACAAATATATTATTTTTATCTAAAAAAATATCATTTTTTAACCAAAAGTAATATACATAGATTTTATCATTATAGAAATTAATAAAAAAAAAGAAATTTGAAAAAAATAGTTGAATTTCCAATCAAAAAGGTTCGTTTTGAACCGAAACAGATGAAGCCTCAATTATGAACTTAATATTCAACGAAAAATTAAATAGTTTAGTTTTTAGTTAAAAAAATAATTTTCAACTTAAAGAAGTGCAATTAAAAAAAGCTGAGTTCTCTACCAAAACGGATTGCAATTAAAAATATCAATACGTTTTTAACCAAAAATGGAAAGTTAAATTTTCACTTCAATAAATTAAAGTTGAAAAAAAAAATTATTGTCAGAAAAATGGTTGAATCCTAAATCAGCAAGAAGAATTTTCAAGCAAGAAGATTAATTTTGTACTAAAATAGACGAATTTTTAACAAAATCCATAAATTTTTAAACAATTAGTTAGATTTTTAACTAAAAAGATTAAACTTTAATTTAAAAAATTACTTTTTCACCAAAAATGTCATAGTTTAATTTTCTGTTAAAAAAATTAATTTTCAACAAAAAAAAAGTGTTATAAAAATTATTTCAAAGGAGATCGAATTCATTTACCATTAGGCAGATTCTGCACTTCAAGTCTTTGAATCGATCAGAAAGGAAATTTTGTTGTTTTTATATTAAATTTTAAGAAAACTATTTTTTCGTCATAAAAAAATTCTATGTTCAAAAGATTAATTTTTAACCAATAAGATTAATGTTTTACAAAAAAGATGATTTTTGAACCAATTACTTGATTTTTAAACTATAAGGGAACAGTTTTTAAATCATTTTTTGTTGAAAATGTTCAACAATTTAGATGCATTTTTTTATGTCTTGACTAAAATTGTTTCTTGGTTAAAAACTCATCTCTTTGGGTAGAAAATTGATTTTCTTACTGAACATGAACACAATGAAAATGTATCCCTTTAAGTTGAAAATTCAACTGCTTTTTAAAACTTGCTTTTTTGGGTGGAAAACTCAAGAATTTTGTAGATATTTTTCTTTTTTCTTTGTTCGTTCTAGAGCTTTGCGCACGATAATATATGCATATATACATCTACAACTGTAATTTGGTAGTTGTGAATTATCTTTTGTTAAAACTCCTTTGTTAAAGAGTCATTCTTTCTTTCTTTAGTTGAGAATTAATCTTTTTTGTTGAACATTTCTCTAATTGTTTTAAGGTTGAACGACCTTTTACAAATTAATTTTTTTGGTGGAAGATTCATTATTTTAGTTAAAAATGTATCTCTGGTTAAAAATTTTCTTGAAATGAATTTTTTTATTCAATTCAGCTGTTGTTGTTTTATAATAATCATATTTTTTAGTTTTTGGTTGAAAATTTATCTACTTATTTAAAAGTTTAACCATTTTGTTAAAATGTTATATTTTTGGATGAAAAAGTAACTATTTGATTGCAAATTCGTTAATTTTTTAAAACTGAAAATTGAACTTTTTCATTTTCAGTGTAAATGGTTTTGTCAAAAATTTGACTTTTTAATGAAAGATTTTCATTTGACACCGAATAGTTTAACTTTTAGTCAAATAGTTAAATTTTCAACCTACAAATATAAATTTTAAACTGAATGGCCAAATTTTCAATAAAAAAAGATTGATCTTTAACCAAAAAGAATTGCTTAAAAAAAAGAATTCTCAATGAAAACGTAGTGGTGGATATCTTAAAACAAAACGAAAAGATTTTCAACGAAATATTTAAATTTTTAACCAGAGTTGAATTTTCGAAAGTGCATGTAAATTTTCAACAAAGTAATTGACTTTTTAACCTGCAAATATGAATTTTAGATAGAAAATGTAATATTTGATATTTCAACGAATGCAGATGCTGCCAAGAGATGCTTTGTAAAATAAGGAAACGAATTTTCAATCAGAAAGATTAATTTTCTATAAGAAATTTGAATTTAAACCAAAAGTAGCAAAGTTACTTTTTTACACAGACAATTAATTTATTTCCGAAAAAAAAGAATTAAAAAAAAATAGTAAATTTTGTAACCAAAGAGATGAATTTTTAATTAAAATTATGAATTTTTCAACTAGAGAGACGAATTTTAAACAAATAAACAATTGAAAGTTAGGAAATAAAAAAAATTGTCCCACTTCTTAAACTTTTAAGTCAAAAGATTATTTTTCTGTAAAACAGTTATAACACCTTGACCCTCCATTTACCACCATCAACCGAATTTTTTACAACACCTTCACCCCACATGATAATTTTTCAAATAGTTATGTATTGAAAGTGTTATTTTGAATACAATATTTCATTTATTTCAAGGTAATTTGAAATATAATAATTATTATTTTAATTTTTAACAAAAGATTTATGTTTTTCATAAACTTTAATGTGATACGTCCAGGGGAAAGTGGGAGACTAAACTAAGCCCGATAATTACTAAAAATTCTATGACATTGAATGCATGAACTAATGTTGGGGAGACTTAACCAAGATTTTTGAGGGAAGAGTTTACGAAGTGGCATCAAGTTTATTACATGTGCTTTTCAACATATAACGTTATTGTTGATTATTACAATGCGCGTTCAAAAATTTTACTAAATTGATTTATCAAAATTGTGGTGTAAAAATGCAAAGTTCATTATTTGAAAAATATGATTATCATCAACGTGAGCTACAAAATCGTAGTAAATGCTATTGATCAATATTTAATGTAAATTAATCTTTAATAAAAAAAGCTCATTTGGAATAAAATAGTTCATTTTATACCTAAAAATAAAGAATTCGTTGAAATCCTATTATAAAAGATTAATTACAGTTTCAGATACAGAACTCATCCCTTGATGTCTTGTATTATTTTATACTAATAATTTGTAACATTCATTAAATATGTATAACATAGAAAAGATAGGCTTTTCATTTATTCTTTTTCATAAAAAGATAAATAGGCGCGCGCAAGACTACTAGTTAAGAATTAAGTCTGAAACTTCCAAATAAAAAAATGTAAAGTTACAGTCCATGTGGAAAAATGAAGCGGATGGCATTGATTTCCTTCAGACCATGAGGGGCCCAAGAGGGTAATCTAGAAGTGGTCCCTCATGGAAAGAACATACTAATCCACGAGGATCCATCATGGACTTTCCTCATACGTGCCCTTATGGTTGCCCCCATAGACCTGTCACAGTTGCCCCGACGGTAAATTTTTAGTTATTAAAAACACCGATACCGACCAGGACTTGAACTCATGACCAGCATATTATCAAAAATGCATTTTTCCTTTTGACAAACTTACCACGAAATTTATAAATTTTTTCGGGCACACTCAGCACGCGCATTCATTTCTTGTAAATCTGAATTAATCAAACATCAATATTTTTCATGTTTTATGTGAGATACCTCTGAGGACACAAGCTGTATATTACATACCGTTTGTGAGACATGACGGATTGCTACGTGTGATTTTGTAGGGAGCCAAATTTGTAAATTTTATATGTTTTCAATTGTAGACATTTTCAACCACTAGATATTCCATTTTTTAGTATACCAGCATTAACTTATGACACTAAAAATTCTTGTATTAGAAGTGTTTTAAACTTTCATGTTTCTAATTGAAAACTAAAGAAAAGAATTCACAAAAGTTTCACATTAAGAAACTCGGTCTGGTTTTAAGCCAAAAAATAAGCTTACGGCCTTACTTTCAGACAAAAAGACTGAAAAAAGAACCTAAATTAAGGTATAATGAAAACATACTTTTTTCTGTGAGAAAATTCCTATTAACTGAGATTACAATTTTAGTAAGGGAGAGGAAGTTAAATTGGCGAACCTAAACGAAAATGTAAATTTAAAAAACAGTTCTTGAAAAAAACGAAAAAATGTGATTTGGATCGACAATGTTGAGTGAGATAAAAATATTTCGTAAATGATACAAAAAATAGTTATTTATTTGAATTTACGGAGGATTTCTCCTGCATCAAATTACACATTTCGGATAATTTAGCACAAAAATCCTTTTTGTCATTATGAGGTAAAGCTCGAAGATTATGAAAGTTTTAAATGAGGTTAATATAAAATGTAAGGTATGTATAGCTTAAATTCAGCTGCTCTTAAATTAACGAAAACATACTGCAACAATTTCTTGTAATAAACTTGTAATAGAAATATTTTTAAAAATCTGCTGTCTCAATTTATTATTTTCTTCTTTTTGTTTAAAAAATTGAATAGATTTATACAACTCATGAAAAGTAGGTGACAATATTCTTAACTTCCAAAGTTAAGAAATTGATTAATTATCACAACCTCAATGTACAGTCTAGTATTACTCAATTTTCCGTACGCCTAACCACTTGTCATCTGGTTCGGATTACGAATATTTCCGTAATACTAGTCCTAGCGCTATAATTGACCGGCTCGTTTACATTAATCTTACGGAAAATTCTTTCATACCAGAGTCTACACTAGGCTCTAGAGTCTCTAGATGTTGCCTAAATTTAATAGAACAGAATAGAATAGAAATAAGTAAAAAAGAAGATAGTGAAGAAAACAAAAAATATAAAAAAGAGTATTAATAAAAAGGAGACACGAAATGTTATGTAATGTTCCGAAAGTTAGCGCATCAACTCCAACTGGAAACTTGTCTTGAATGTTACAGGTTTGGAGAGACTTTGACAGACACCTGTTCAGCCGGTTACGGTAAAATACCTAGTTAAAGTCTCGGGTCGACTGGAATTCCAAAATCCATGTTGCGTGACAAAGAGATAATGCTGCTCTTGATTGGGGTTGATAAAGGGATTGCACCTCGACGTGAAAACAAACTACCAAAGGTTCCTTCGACTTATCAATAATAATAATAAACGTCAGCTAGCATATTGAGTTCATTGGCCGAAGAATTGTTTTCTAGAACGACAAACGAATGAGGGGCCATGAGTGACTCATAGAACTACGATGAGAGTATCATGGCTACAGCCCGACGTAGATCAAAAAATTAACAAAAAATCCAAGAAAATGAAATAAAATCCAGTGGGAATTCTTTTAAACTTGTCCCACCAAGAACAAAAATTCTGTTCTATAACTAGACCTTCAGAATCGAGCTGCGGTCTGCTATTTTTCGATCTTTTTTATTCTGTATTGAAAATGAACAAATATATCATGAATCAAAATCTATACCGTCAATAGGGACTATTTTGATTTCCCAGGGCTATTTATATGACATTAGGGTTTTACTCCGCAAAAAAACATTTTTTGCGTGTCTTGGCTGCATATCCTACAAATGTGTTCTGTAATGTGTACAGTAAAATTACACGGACTTATAAAGCCTAAAATATAAATATAGTTCCATACTTATTCAAAAATGTACCACATACAATACTCTCGGTTTACGGCATTTTAAAATTTATATGGAAATAACGCCTGAAATATTAAAAGAATAAAAAAATAGTGCTTGAAGTAAGTTTGTCTCTGAGGCATTGTTTGAAATCTCAGGAGCAATTTAGTATCAACAGTTTGACACTGAAATGGCCTTGCAACGAAGCCAGATGATTTAGCTGCGCTTCCCGAGGACGTAATCTCTCGTTTTATCGAATTACAGAGGATTATTAAATGACTGGCCGCTAGCGCGAGTTCTCGGTGTTTTCACAGCAATTAGTGGAAATTGTTCATGGTTTGTTACTATCGAATTAACCTTCGCTCAAGATCGCCCTCGACACTATCAATATCGAGCTGTTTGTGTACGTACAGGAGTTCAAGAACAGTAGATTAAACGGACATTTGCTTGTACATAATTATCAAGCGATAAAACTAACGCCCATTATAAAAATTAAAAATTTCAAAGGGGCATTGCAACACAGAAAAAACAGAACATAAACTTTACATCGATTTCCGATGAAAGATTCGCTGAAACAAAAATTAACTTTATAGGATAAACTTTAACCAAATATCGGTTAAACTTTTGAAAAACACGAAGTTGTATGAATAAACTTTATCTCTCTAAAAAATGTCCTGCAACAAATTTTACCATTACTTTATTCTATGACCTCAATTGCAATTTTTTTAGATTTCTTTATAAAATACAAGTTATAATTTACAATTCGTTTGCATATGGGCCATTCCAAAGATTTTTTAAAAATTCCAGCCAAAATTCCGCGCAAACATGTCAGCGATTTACCTGGAAGTTTTTTTCAGGGTAGTGGGTACCCAAAAACGCCTCAACTATATTTTTCGAATTTAAATCTGTCGAAAATTTGGCAAGATATAATGTTTCTCCTGCTTTTCTTAACTATATTAAATAAACAAATATTATTTGAATAACTGTAAAATTATTCAAAAAAATCACTTTATTCTTATAATTGTTTAAAGAACTCATGAGGTCTAAAAAATACATTCAGTTTGCGACTTACCTCAAAAAACAGATGTTTAAACAAATTGAAATTGTTTAAATAATTGAAAATTAGTTTAAACATGATTAGGAATTCTTAAATTACTGATTAATGATTATTTATGAGAAAAAACTTTCGAAAAGCGTTAATAAATTGCAATATTAAAATTTGTCTTTGGGGACAGAAAAGGGTGATTAAAATTTATTCACCCTCAAAATTTATGATTGATTTTAATTATCTAACTAATTCTGAACAACACACTGAAACACGGAATTATTTGTACCATATCATCGCGTTTAAATACTAGATTTACACAAAGGTGACTTTTTCCAATGTTAAAGTATTGGGAATCTTGATGATCTTTGCCCCACACCTAAATATTAATCGATTTGACTCAAATTCGATAATATTTTTTTGGAAATTCGAACAAAATTAGGGGATGAGAGCAAAGATATTCGAAAAGTGAAAAATAAGTGACATCCTAATGGCTCACAGCTTAATTGGGTGTTTCCAAAGTCCTTGTATCTTTCAATATACTTTATCGGCTTGCTTGACATTCAAATTATGAGGCAAACACATATTGTTATTTGGAGCTACGCATAAAACGACGTAGCCGTGATAAAGTCAGATAAGGAATTGATTATCTAGAAGTTATCAAAAGTTAAAGGTTTGCATACTTGCTACGCAGCAGCTACGTCACTAAATAAGTGAATCAAACATTCAAGAAATTTTATTAGACTGATATAACCGAAAACAACAAGGACGCTCAAACTATGTAGATATAAGATATGTACATTCTACACCATCAAGTTGTTTTTTTTGATATTGAACACCGCTTTAACAAACGGTATTATTCCATCTTTTTTCTATAATATAAAGCTATTTTTCATTCATTTGAAGTTCCACTTCCTAATTTCGCACTCAAGGCGTACGTCATTTGTTTGACAGGCTATATGACAAATTAGAAGGTGACTTTTCCCGTAGTTTTATATCATAAAACAACAGCTATGACGTGCTGACGAAACGTTTAGATTATATACAATCTACGTAAAAAATGGTTTATTTATATTAAACACATTAGTAACAAACAGTATTATTTTATCTTTTTTCTGTAATGTGAAGAAATGTTTCATTAACTTAAAGCTCCATTTCCTAATTTCGCGCATGTGGTATAAGTCAGTTGCTTGAAGGTTGTATGACAAATCTTATTATTATATATTTTTTATATCATGCAACAACATCTCTGATGCGTTGATCACACGTTTTCTATTTCACAATATATGAAACTATTTCAGTTCATTGCACAGGCGAGGTCGTTGTCATGGAATCCTGATATTTTTCTAGAGCAACGAACTTGTACGAGTACAGTTTCGACAATCGTGACGCTTTGAATCATTAAGGCTATGTCAATATTACGTCATGCTCCAAAGGAAGAATTAGAATTTAAAAATATAAGCTGAAAATTTCTAATGAATCATGATTATTATCTCATTTTCTTGAAAACAGTTATCTTGTATTTATAAACAATTTGGGCCTCGGATAGGTATAGGTAGGATTGGTTGTGAAAATAAAAAGGATCTACGTGATTAATAAAATATTTAATAAAGTAAAAGAATTAAGCGATACGAGCAACTTGTTGCTACATATTTTGTGTTTTTGAGTACAAAATCTGTGTATCTGCTTTTACATTAGTGCACGTTCCCCGTGCGACCTATCGATATATCGACTACTAATATTGCACTAACATTGAAAACAAAATGACCATGCTTGTGACATTCTTTTATCTTCATTTACTTTTATTTTCATTGATAATTTTTGTTGCCTCGAATGTCTCGATCCTTTCCTGTTTAGAGTATGAAAAATGATGGTGATTATAAATGCCGAACGTGAAGAGATTCGTTCTCCCCGTGGAACCGGGGCTGTGGCTTCCGTAGGAAGTGAATTTAGCCAAGATCTTGTTGTCTTGAAAGTGACTGTTATTGACAGGGCTTTTTTGAATGACGTAGGTATCATAACAGTTCAATGTTGCAAAATGTGCGTACGCTTTTACAAACAAGGTTCAACATAAATTGTCAATAGAGTGCGATTTTTTATTTTATTTTGTAATTGTTATTAATATGCTTTTGAGTAAATCGTTTCTTTTTTTAAATTTCGGTTCTCAGTCAACTTTACGAAAAAAGAACTAGATGAAATTTCAGTTTTGCAATTATGAGAGTCAATTTTGAATATTTACTAATAATTTTCTTAATTTAAAATGGTTATGATTAAAAATTATACACCCTTCTTCAATACTTAATTTTAAATTGCATAACTTTGAAGACCTTTGGTTCTAGGCTGCTGCATTTAAAGAAGTTAGTAACTTTGAATATGTTACAGAAAATTTTTTATGGTGTTTTTGACGGGTCACGTAGCTGAGGCTAGTATTACGGAATTTTCTATAATACTTGGGAAGGTGGTAAATGCGTCAGGGGGCTAGAAGGGGGGTTTTTGGCCGTACAATGGATCCGAGGGTATGGGAAAGTCATCATGAAATAAGAAGGGTGCGGAAATTGCCGTAAGATGAGTCCCAGACAGAAAATTCCGTAACAGTACCTTTTAGGATCACGAAACTTCTGGAGATGCAAAATGGACGGTAAGTAAAAATGTTGAGGTCACAATGACTATTTCCAGCGAACTGGAATTGGAAACGAAGCAAGGGCATTTTCTTTGCAAGTCATTGGCCCCAGAGCTAGAAGGCTCCCTAGTGCCGTTTGTGTTCCACCACTAACGGTTCGGTCACCATCCCATCCTTATTTTTTCGCAATGTTCGCTCCACATTCCACAATAAAATCTCATCTTTCATTTTGCCTTTCGACCCCCAGGCACAATTTCTCTAGAAAAATTCAACTGAAATTTCGAAAGGGTAGATAAGCAGTACAAATTGGTTGGAATAATAATTTGGTTCCTACTTTCCCTTTTATTTGATTTAATTAATTGCTAGGTGTTGCAGAAAAAAACATACTCCTTACTTTCTTCACATTGTTGCAGCAACAACTTGCACCGGGATTTAATTGTTTATACTCGGCATAAAGGGCGTCCATACCAAACTTTTATTGGGATTTTTTATCACCATTAAGGTCCTACTACTATATTGTTGGTATCAAGAAAACTCGCGAGTTGCGAGAGAAAATACGGAAGAGGTTTAATGTATTCGAGAACGCGGTCAGTGTGGTTCGTTATTTCATCGAGGAGAAATATCCAGATTAAACGCTTTCATCTTACTTGAAAAAAATAGTTATTTTATCCAAATATTTAGTTAGTGAGATATTGTAATGCTATTTTATTAGTCGGGACAACCCTTTTATTAGTTGCTGGTACCAGTTGAATAGCCATTGCTACTATAAAGAAATTGTTGTGCCAACTATTAGAATAGCAGCACCTTATCTTAATAATTAAATAGTTGGTCCAAATAACCATTTTTTCAATGATACTTAAATTTTTCAAAACTTTTAATTAAAGTAAGTTAATTTTATATTTAAAAATTAAAGACACGTTTAAAAAAAGTTTAAACTGATAATTATTCAGTATGTATATATTTTCTTTTAAATATAGTAAATGAAAGTTAAAAGCGAAATTTGAGTAATTTTAGGATATTTAGAAATATGTTTTGAAATGTATTAAGCCATTTTTCAGGAAACGAAGTGCTGGAGCACGTGGAGAATGGAAGTGGTGGTAATGTACCATAACCGCAAGTGCGGAACGCGAAGTTCCCCCTCGGAATCCGCGAGCTTGCGGTCGTTGCCCTGAGTGCAGTTTCTCACTCTCTCTTTTCCTCCAATCTCCTCTCTTTTCCTCTCCCTCGCGAACTTTGCCGTGTTACTCTCTACTCTTCTCTCTCATAAGCTTTCTCTTTGTTTATGCTCTTTCTTTATCTGACGCGAGCTGACTCTCGTCCTCTCCCTAATGATGAAAGATTCACTGGCTCATTGCCTGCCCCTTTGTTTCCAATACAAAATACATCCACTCTCTTTCCTCCGACCAGTTCCGACTTCCGAATCACTTTTAATCTACTATTAAATTTCCATTCACAAAAGTTTCCAGAATCATTCTCCAATTACCCAGAATCGCAAAATTCGATTAAAGGGCATGTATCTGGTATCTGTTTATAATTATTAAAGCAAATTAAGAAAACAAAAAAATTCCAATATTTTTCTTTGTAATTATAAACATCTAAAATCAGATAAACGTTTAAATACTTTCCTAATGTCTTAAGTGGATAAGTCATTTCGTGTAGACACGAGTTTTTCAAAAAAAAGGTTATGCGAGCGTTTCTGTAGGTATTTGCATCTGATACATGCCTTTAACGCCTCTTTATCCCATTTGGATTTAATAAAAATTCGTACATTGAAACGAGGGATTTTTCTGTACAGAAATTGTCTGAGCTGGCCCTGGTAGGTCATGAAATGGCGCTCCCGACTGGGGCCCCAGTCAGTGAGATTGAAAATCGTTAAGATTGTGTTAAAATACACTCTACTACCAATATAGTATAAGATCCTCCGACTTACGTCGTTCCTAAAACTAATGGCCTACGCGGTTTCCTGATGAGAGGAGCCGCGAGGGCGAAAGGAAGGATGTGCTCAGTCAAACGTGACAAACAGCTCGACGGTCGCACTCTCAGCGCGTCAGTTGAATCAGGTTGCATCATGCGTCTAAATCCCATAGAAATGATTAATGCAGCTGTGTCTGTTTAAGTTTCGATTCCCCCGACTTGTGTCGAAGGCCTAAGTAAGCCATGTTCGAAGCCTGCCATATATCGGGAGTTGAATGTAATCTTTCCGTCAAACCTGGTCCCGGCCATTGCCACGTTAAAATTGCTGCATGAGTGTATTTTATTATTACTGTTTTAACATTAAGTCAAATACCTTTCAGGGTAGGCGTGACTATCCCGGTTATACTACCGGAGATTAAGGAATTCATATCGTAAGGTTTATTCCGCAACCTCGCCCCGACGCGAGTCGCTGATCCACTCTTTACTCCAATCACATTTACTAAGTAAAACTCATGAACGGCCTCGTCACCCTTCTCGATAAAATAATTCATCAGAAAAAAGGATTGTCTAATTTCCCTTGAGATCAACGGGAAATTCCATTGAGAAATTTTTCTCAGATTTGAAAGGAAGAAAAAGCTTTCTGGTAAAGTGACATGGATGAGGTCAAACAGTTTGGAGTTCGGGATCAATGAACATCGAAGCTCAGGAATAGCCTGAGACAGTGATTATAAAGGGACGAAAGGGGCATAAGGAGGAGAGGAAATGAGAAGGGGGTAGTTGGCAGCTCTAAATTCGCGTCGTCCAAATGTTCGTTCGGAAGTAACGAGATACAAATAGAACCTCCCGATTGCGATACGTGAACTCAGCTAGTTCTCTAGCGGAGAGGTGACTGCCCCCGTATTAGGTCACATTTGCCCCTCGCTCGAACTCACCTCGTTATGCTTCGTTTCAAGCTATGATTCTGCTTCCCGAATTACGGAAATAGCACATCACGATTTCCTTTATTAATTTAATTACTTATTTTATTTCTGGTATTAAAATTACTTCGAATTACTAAGTATGAATTATTTTTCAATTATTTCAAAACTGAGAGAATGTGTTTTAATCAGGCGAACAATTTGGAAGTTTGTCATTATACTGAAAATTCAACGTTTCGTTGACTGAATCCAAAACTTTTAATTGCGATATCTTAAAAATTGAAACTGGGGGTATACTTCCGACAAGGTATCCCAAGAAGATTGACTTGAGGCTTGGCCTCCCGAGTAAGAATTCTTCGACTTGAGTTCGATTTGAATTGCCCCCAATCAAGACATGCTGAAGCGGAAAAGTTCGACTTGAGCAGGTCTCAGTTTTGAGACGGAGCCAGACTTCAATTTATGTCTCGGAGACAAGTTTCTATGTCTTGAAGACAGAAATTTATCTCTTGAGTCGAATTTTTATGACTCCAACAAGAGCGATTTATAACTTCGAGCGTATGCCTGTCCTAACAATAAAGGTAATTTTGACTGTCATAAAATCTAATCTTTGTTAACGATTAAACAATCTTTAAACTTGTATACTATATATATATATATATATATATTCAATCAACTTATTTACGGATTTTCATTTATTTTACTTGTTTGGCGATGATACCGAAAATGTTTTTTGTTTTTACGTATTTCTAATGGCTTAGGAGATGCTTCTAAAAAGTTCCAATTTCTATTTTTTCAAAAAAAAGTTTTAAGGGTTATACTCGTTCAGACTCACAGTTTTTGAATTTTTTTCTTAAAAAGAAATAATTTAATAATTACAAATTCTTCATTTATTAATTTTAATCTCATTTATGAGCCGAAAAAGGTTCGTATTGCGGCAGGTTTATTTGAGACAAGTAAACGTCATCTTAGTCAAAAGAAGGCTCGGCTTGAGACAAGTAAACGCCATTTTACCCCTCGTGGCCATAAAACTGAGACCTATGTAAGCCTATGTCTCGACTCAGTTTTGAGACGCAGCCAGGCATCAATATCTTGGAGACGAACACGAGACATAACCAATTCGAACTGAATTCGAAGCATTTTTATTCAGACTAGATCCTAGGGCCTTAGGTGTTTCCCTTGAATTCCAGTTAATAGTCCCAAAAAGATTTTTAACGCAAACTAATAGAAATGAAGGTATTAACCTTTTTAATTTTTTATGGAAAATGATGTTTTTCCAAAAATCTCTAAAAATATTGATCTGAAATTCTTAAACTGAGCCAAAAATTAATTTGTAACTTTCAACTGAAATGCAAAAAAGCCTATAGACCTACTATCGGCGAGAAAATTCGAGACTTCTGGCTTTGACGTTGAATAAGCATGTGAAGAAAAAATGGTAGGTTAATGAAAGAGGTATCATTTTAAAGGTGCAAAGGTTGTACGTTAATTAGCCGAGAAGTAATGCTACAAAAAATTATTTTTAGCTTACAGATCTGAAAATCTGCTGAAAAGTAAGGGAATTTGATGGCTTTTAAAAACTGTGAACTTTGAAGCATAGTTTTTTATTGAAAAAATAACAGGAAAAATCTGAAAAAATTCATGGTTATAAATTAAACATTTCCGAACAGATTGCCGTCAAAAAATTTGCAAAATATAAATAACACAGGCCAACAATTCTCAGAACCAGAGACCAGACCTACTATACTCGAAGGTTTTTGCTGCGCTGAATCCGAATCTGACCTCAGAAAAATTCCATCACCCTCAGT